>NW_010141729.1:0-2387 GCF_000699245.1 Pterocles gutturalis
CTCTGCAGTTCCCATTAGGAAGAGCTGGGATGTGCTGGGGAGGGGTTCCCCCACCCCAGTGGGTCCCAGCGCTTGGTGCTGTGGCCGTGCAGAGGTTTCTCTGACGTTTGGGTGAAATTCCCCACGAGGCTCTGGAGCAGGCAGGCTGCAGATGCCATTCCTGGGTAATCCCAGAGATTAATTGGGGTCTGGGCTGGGCGGCAGCCTCCAAACGGACCCTCTGCTCTGACCCGCTGCTGGCTCCCGCCCGGAGACGGTGCCAAACTCTGGGGGGGATACTGCTGGGGGCAGGGGCACGGCATCGGACAGGGGCACGGCATCCATCACATTGGTATCTGCAGCCCCCCGCTGCATCCCAGCAAAACCTTTCCTGGAGAAGATCCCTCCCCATATGGCCAGCGTCCTCCAATTTCCTTGGTAAAAACAAAAATCGAACCATAATAAAACCAAAAATCGAACCAAATCAAAGCTCGAGGCTGGGTCTCCCCAGGATAAGGATGGAAGTGGATCCATTTGGGCTGGATAATGTGGACTGGGCACTCGATGCATCGCGGCACGACTGCAAGTCCGGCCCCAGCCCTCCTGGGGCTGCCCCATTCCCTGCCTCAGTTTCCCCTTTTTTCTACATGAGCTCTTCTCGAGCACAGGGGCCACACAGCCCAGCAGCGTCTGGTTTTCAGCTCCAGCCCGAAGGCACAATTATCCTGCGAAACATTCGGAGAGTCATTAGTGTGACAGGTTTCACCCGGCTTCCCACGAAGCCGAGCCTCACGCTCCCTCCTCCTCCTCTTGCCTGACTTCAGTCAGATCCAAGCGAGGGTGGGAAGCCTCCGAGATAACTCAGGTCCCCGATAAGCTCCTGGGTAGGGACAGACGCTGTGCAGCTTGTCCCTCTGCCTGTAGTGGCGGTTGGGGACAGATCGGCCACTGGAAAAACCCCACGTGCAAGCGGTGCCAGCTCGGGGCCGTGTGTGTTGCCCCCCCCAAGGAAAATCTGCCTTTACTGGGGACCCCCCCTTTGGATCCCCCTGTCTCCACAGCCACCAATTCACATGAAATTGGGGGAATTTCTCTGCAGAGCAGGGCAGCACCCGAGGCAGTGTGGGCTGGCACCACGCATCCTCCCCCAGACCTGTCACCGGTGTCCCCAGGGACCTTGTCCCTGCACAAACCCCATGGCAGGTGGCACCAAAAAACCCAAGCACCCACCATCCACCCAAGCTGTCCCCCATCCCCGCGGGTCCCCACCAACCCCCCCTAAGCCTAATGCTCTCCTGCATCCCCCGCAGACCGCAAGTTCCTCATCGCCAACGCCCAGATGGAGAACTGCGCCATCATCTACTGCAACGACGGCTTCTGCGAGATGTTCGGCTACTCCCGCGTGGAGGTGATGCAGCGACCCTGCACCTGCGACTTCCTCACCGGCCCCGACACCGCCAAGAGCTCCATCGCGCAGCTCACCCAGGCCCTGCTGGGCTCCGAGGAGTGCAAGCTCGAGATCCTCTACTACCGCAAAGACAGTAAGAGTTGATTTTTCGGGGTGAGCCGGTGGTGGGAGGTGTCGCCCGCCCGGGATTTGGGAAGTGAAGGTGATGGGAGGTGATGCTACCAGGGCATTGGGATTGCACCCGGACCTGGGGCTTTGCTGGTGGCTCCGGATGGGATGGAGCCATCTCTGCAGCGATGGGGCACTGGGAACACTGGGATGTCGAGTGATGGAAGCTGTTGACAGATTATTTGGGAATCAGGTTGTTTATGTGCTCTTTGTGATGGCTCAGAATCACAGGCTGGTTTGGGTTGGGAGGGACCTTAAAGCCCACCCAGTGCCACCCCCTGCCATGGGCAGGGACACCTCCCACTAGCCCAGGTTGCCCAAAGCCTCATCCAGCCTGGCCTTGAACCCCTCCAGCGATGGGGCATCCACAGCTTCTGTAAAAATCACAGTAGGAAAGAGAGCTCCCGGGCAGGCGAAGGCATCGCTCGTGGGATCCCTGCGTCAGGAATGAGGATCCCGTGGGAAGCCCAGGGAGGAGCCGGGCTGGGATACAGATCTCCTGGTCCGTGCTCTGAGATGAAATGAGATGGATCCTCCCCATCTCTGCCAAAAGCGGGTGCAGCCGACAGGCGCAGAGCCGCCGTTCCAGCGAGCGGGATGCGGCTGCGTGCACAGATGGAATTGCGTTAAGATGAAAATGAAGCTTTGATGGAAAATACGAGTGATTAGTTCTAATACTGCAGGAAGTTAAATAAATATTTCGGGCTTGATGCTGCAAACCAGCAGCGGCCGGAGCTCCCAGGGGTGAGGGGAATGCAGATCGAGTGCTTACTGGAGGTTAGAAAATACAAAATATTTCCACTTTTCAACCTGTGGAGCTTTCCCATCGCGT
>NW_010141729.1:2402-3319 GCF_000699245.1 Pterocles gutturalis
GCTTGACCTGAGCAAGGGGCTGCACCCCGCTGCCGGCAGCTTCCGGGGCGGCAGGATGGAGGATAAACAACTGGAAGCAAAGGGAAGGAGAAGGCAAGAGACCTGGCTCCCAGCCCGGCACCCTATCTCCGGGGCTGGGAGCAAGGGCACCGGCCACGGGACCCTATCTCCCGGGCTGGCATCCGGGTGCTGGCGGATCGGCCCCGGGAATTATCTGCTGGGAGCACCCCCGCGTGTTAACCTGCACAGGGAACCCAGCGGGGCCAGACCCCTGCGTGTCCCATGGGATTTTCCTCCCATCCTCACCCAGGGTCCCGGTCGAAGCTCATGGCTCTTCCCCACGGGGTTGGTCCTGGGTGAAGCCGGGCTGGGGAGCGGTGCTGGACCAAGCTGCACGTCCCCCCTTGGCTGTGGTGGTTTGCAGAGGGCTGGCTGCAGCCCAGTGCCGCCCGGGAGGCACGAGGAGACGCGGGCACATGCTGTCCCCCTGCTCCCATCCCAATGCCAACGCGTGGCCGTGGCAAGGACAGTGTGTGCAGCCCTGTCCCCATCCTTTGGGATACTGTCCCCATCCCTTGGGATACTGTCCCCATCCATCCCCGGGGACCGCTCAACTGGGAGCCTGATCCAGCGCCATCCCCTCTGCTTTGAAGCATTCCCACCTGGCTCATGGGATGCTCCATGGAGCCTTGCTCTTCCCTTAGGCCATGGGAAACTCTCTGAGCTGCTTTCTTCTCTTCTTTTATTAAAAAAAAAAAAAAAGAGGGAAAAAAATAAAAAGCCCCGAAGCAAACCCTTCATGTCTATTTTTAAAACCCAACCCCACTGGCAATATGCTTTCCAATTGTTTCCCCCCAGCACTCAGCCTGGACCGCTCAGCCCATTATAAATGGGTCTTATCGGCGAAGAAAAGGCTT
>NW_010141729.1:3349-3622 GCF_000699245.1 Pterocles gutturalis
GCTCCGAACCCGCCCGTCCTCCTTTTCATACCGGCAGCACCAATCTCCAGCTTTCGACCTGCTGTTTATGACTGCGGTACTCCCGGCTCTGCAGCTCGCGGGGTTGTTTCCTCGCTTTTCTTCTTGCCAGAGAAAATATTATACCCCTTATTATATTATATCCCATATATATTATACCCCAAATATATATATTATAATATACCCCATTTATATTATATTATGCCCCATATATATTATAATATACCCCTTATATATTACATTATACCCCATATA
>NW_010141730.1:0-22549 GCF_000699245.1 Pterocles gutturalis
AACCCCGCGCAGCCTGCGCCCCCAGCGCAGCGCCGAGACACGGCTCTGCCCCGCGCAGGGCGAAGGGAGCTGCGCCAACGCCCACGGGCGAAAGCAGCCGTGGATGCAGTGAAAAGGCAATTAGCCCTCGCAGCGTGGGCTGTGGCACTCATGGTGGTGCCAGCCCTCGGACCCGTCCCTTTCACAGCCTGCCAGGGAGGCTCCGGTGTTCAAATGTGGTTTCCGGAGTTCAGTGTCACCATATTTAGACCCTTAAATAAATCGCCGTATTTTGAAATGAAGGCATGGGTGGGGTCAGGGGGAGCAGAGGGGGAAATGTGTGACACTCAAATGAACTTGAGTGCTTTTGTTCCCGGGTGCTACAGAGGATGTAAAAAGTTTGAAAATTACAGTCGAACAGGATGCATGAAATGGGACTAGCATAAACTTTAGAGCCCAACACCCAGAAGAGTCATGCTCAAAATTCCCCTCCATTTGCAGGCAGCTGAATTAGCACATATCCAAAGCCCCTCTCTCTAGGCAAAAGCATCTCAGAACCCAGCTCAGATCTGAGCCCTTGAAAGCCACATGACACCAATTATTGTTTTTCCTGGAAGGCTGGATCCAGCAGATTTGTTGGAATATACTTGCCAGATCAGGTACTGGCAGCATTCCTCTCCTTTCCGTAGAACAGTGCAAAGGTTGGGAAGGTGTCCCTGCCCGCGGCAGTGGGGTTGGAACTAGATGATCTTTAAGGTCTTCTTCCAACCCCAAGCATTCGGTGATTTTATGACGTTGTTTCAGGACACCAGGAGCATGGGGTTATACCTCTCACCTCCACAGGCAGCATCCTGGCTACCAGACTGCGGGTCTGATGTGCAACAGAATCCTGCTCTTGATGGTTTTCCCTTACCTGGTGTGGAACATTTCCAGACTGATTGGACTGGTGGAAGGGAACAAGACTGTGTAGCTCTGGGATAAGACTCTTATTCCTATTTATTCATCTTGGAGCTTTAAAGAAAGAGCATTTCTCCCAAGGGACAATTGCTGCAAAGTGATTTAACCTCTGAACTGAAGGGCTCTGACACCTTCTCCTGTGTTCAGGGAAAACTGCCGTTTTCCAAAAAGCCCAATGCATCCCCCGTGCTGCTGGAGAAGTCCTGCAGGTTTCAGCTCACACAGCCAGGCAGAACTTTGCCGACTCGGCGAATCCTGCCAGGGCAGAGGTGTTAAATAACCACCTTAGCGCCCCGTGTCGCAACACTCCCCATCCTTGCTCAACTGCCACCTGACCTTAGAGACTTCTGGAGCCTGCTGATGCCTTTCCTCGGCAAATTTAGCTTGCCCCGGAACTGGAATGACACCAGAAGGTGGGTGTCCTGCAGTGGTCTCAAGAGGCCCACTTCCAAACCGCGTTTCGTTGAGGGTAATTTGTTGAGTAGCCCTACAGGATGAGATAGATAACAAGCAGTCGGGGCTTAGCGCGAGCACTAGTCAGCGTTGCAGTCTTTCGACAGAAAACACGTTGTTTTCTGCTATGTGGACAAACAGGTTGGACTAATTACCGCATATAATCATTATTATTTATGCTCTACAGACATCAGAGTTTTGTCTTTAAATGAATTTATAGAGGGGGGAAAAAAAATCACAAAGCTGAATAATCCCTTTAATTATATGCTTAAAAATCCTGAATGGAAGAAATTAGGAGACACAAAGGAACAAACATAAACTAATCATTCCTTGTTTTGCAGCTAACGTATTTCTATGGTAACCACTATGGTCTTCGAAGAAATTAAATTATTCTTTTTTTAAAAAAAAATCAGTTCATCAGGAAAGTCACCCAGTAAAGCCACAAAACTAAAATCTTTCAAGTAAGCCTGGAGATGAAGGAAAAAAAGCATGCGTTTTCCCAGCTGCTGATCATTACAGCTATGAAACTGCATTTTCATTAAAACCACCGAGTAGATTCTCTCTTCTGTGCTGTGTGGGGAGCTTGGTGGGTATGTGCAGGGGCACACAGGCACGTGTGGACGTAGAAGAAAGGAGAGAGATGACTTTTACTCCTGTACACCACGTGTCAATACAGCAAGGTGAACAGAAGACAGAGACACGTGTTTTGTTGCACTTTGCGTTCACACTCTCATTTTTCTTGAGATTGAAAGTTTCCAACCTAATTCTTACACAACCTCAGTTTTCCTGTGCAACTGCAAATAGATTGTTCAATATTGATTTAATGTGGAGCGTCCCAGCTCTGTCTCTCCAGCACGTGGAGAAGGACATCAGGTAGGTACAGGTCAACAACACATGGACAGTGCTTTTTTTTTTCCCCTTGAAATGTAGCAAATTAATCAAAACCATGCACTTAAAACCTAAGCAAGCCCAACACCAGCTTTACATTATTAAACTTCAGCTCAGGGGGTGTGTTGCCAGAGAAATAATTCAACCAGGATGGTCGGCAAAGCAGGCAGATCCTGGCTCCGTGGGAGGTTCACTTCTGCAGGCTGTGCAGAGCTCCTTAGCCAAAAAGCCGGTTCATGCAAACACGCCTCGCTCTTCATTTGACCACACCACCAAAACCAATGGTTTCCCCTATCGCATCTGTGGCCGTGCTGGCAGCTACAGATAAAGGAGTGAACCGAATGCGCTCGTCTGAATGGATCCTCGGGTTTCAGTTAAGAGGAAAGTCCCTGCAGTTGAAGCTAAGGAACAGCGTTCAAACTTTTTCACCGAATTCTGAATTTTTTTTCCTCCCTTTGGGCTCTGCGTGGCACTTTTACTGTCACGCTCTCAGTGCCTTCCTTCATTGCTGCGACCAAAACAGGAACTTCCCTGCAGAAAGCTGTACACTGAATGCTGTACGCAGTCTGCCTCTCTCTGCTGGGATAAGCCATCACAAACAGAAGAAAAAACAAGAAACTTCAGTGTTGGCAGGGAGTGAAAGGCTGCCCAGGTCTCTGCCATATGGTTTTCTACCTGACAGCCATCCTCAGCTTGACCACTTCTGGGTGGCTTTTGTCACAGCTTTGTAAGGACATAAACACGTGTCACACATCCCAGGCACAGTCCAGCAAGAGATTCATTCCTGCCTTTGGTTAACATCGGATTATTAGGATTCTTAATAATAGCAATAACAGCTCCTATTAAGGCATCCTGCTGGCTTTGGAGAACAGGTTTCTGTTTTCCTCAGGTTCTAATTTTAGAAGTTTCTGGGGACTATGTAAACACGTGAGCTAGCAACAAACAAGAGACGCATAGAGATCATTTGCTGAAAGCATGGGGTGGGTGATCAGATCCAAATACCCTGCTGCACTGAGCTGCCCTGGACTTCCATGGATCTGCAGAACAGAAAGAGCAGCACAGGAGCATCGCGGCTCTGAAAGGAGTTTTCACGGGCTGATGCTAAAAGGAGCTTTACCGCCTGCTCCACTGTGACCTTGGGACAGATAGAGGTGTACTGGGAGTGACCAGCGCTGAGCATCAAACACCACCAGGACCAGGGAAAGGCAGCGAGGAGATGTGTACAGCCCTGTCTGGCATCTCACTGTAACAGCAGAAGCTTGCTCCCGTTCTCTGCAGGACGGCTCAGCTCTCTGCCGTGCCCGTTGTGGCCCCATTCTGCACCTGCTCTGCCAAATCGGCGTGCTCACTGCTAGGTTTAGAAAAAACTGGAGCGACAAAATGCTCATTTTGCATTTGTGGTAACAGTTTTCTTCAAAAGATGAAGCAGCTTTTCACACACAGAAATATCTCTCTAAAGCCAAGCCTGTTCATATCCCTTTTTCATTTTTACTAATCCAGTAAAAATATCAAAAGCTACACGACAATTTGCATCACACTGCTAACAGACAAAAGGGCTGAAAAACCTCCACAAGATTTTTTTGGCTCTTGATTCTACAAAGCACTTAAGCAGAAGCTTAATTTACTGCAGGTAAGTTGTACGTGCCTCCAGTGGGACTACATATCTGATTAAAGAATAAATATAATTGTCTCTATAGATCAATGCCATAATTTATCCCCCCTTGAGTATCAGATGGATCCTTATAGTCTCTTTGATAAACTCAGACAGTGGAAAACATTAAGTGATCCAGCCTATGAAACCACCCATGCACTACTGGAAATCTGTGCCCAGATAGATATTAACATCACTGTTCAAGTATTTCATTTCTATTACATTTCCTAGCTAAATAAAATCCTTGCTTTTTTCAGAACTCTAAAGAGCTCCTAAAAGCAACCCCTCACCTTTACCAACAACATCTTGACAAATTCCAGACCAAGACCAAACAAAGAAAAAAAAAAATCCCACTTATCAGGTCAACTCCCTTCAAAAGTGACAAGTTTTCAAGACCCTGGAAAAATCACTCAAGGTTTTTAGAAGAATACGAGAATTTTGCAGACCAGCTATCGGGCATAAAATCAGATATTGGAATTGCTTTTGTTGACAGCTGGTGCGTTGGACACGTGTTCCTTTATCTGCACTTCAGGGATCCTTACTCACCAGCCTCAGAGTTAGCGCATCTATCCGAGGCACGATCTAATGGCCTTCACGGCCAGCAGTGACCCTGCAGGAGGAATGAAGGAGTACGTGTTGGTAGCTGAAGGCGAAGGCATGTTTTGCACACATGATGTCACTCTTGCAACTCAGGAAGAACTAATTGCTCGGCTTGTTGTAAAGTCTCCTACTCCTTGGGTTCACTCGCAAATTACAGTCGTCTGGGGAGCTCCAGCGTGTCATCAGCACCCAGCAATGTTGTCTGAAGCATAATTAATATCTGCCTTTCTTTTCAAGTTCCTTATTTACCCTCTTTCCCCCATGACAAACATGTTAATGACCTCTCCAAAACCCACAAGTTGTCATTTTCAAAGAGCCCCCGTCTTTCTGCCTTGAGCTGAACACTTGAGACGAAATCACGGTGAGCCTGTTCTTGCCCCCATTAAAGCTCTTGAGGGTTTTGTCGGTGACTTCGGTGTAAGCAAACTCTCACAGGCTGTCATGGGAGCGGGACCACAGCCTTATTTTGTTTTGCACCTTCAGCCAGAGGAAAAAAAACAAACCAACACACCAAACCAACAATAGGCGAGGATGGCCTGACAATTCTGCAGGATTTTGAGTTGAATCAGGTGCCCAGAGCAACACGAAGATTGTCAAACCATCCACCCTTATGGGCTGCAAAATTTGTGTTGGATTACAGGGTCCTAAAAGGCAACTGGTTTTGCCTTCGGTTTTGATTTTGAGAATGGGGTTTATGTCTTCGAGGTTATTTTCAGCAATATTATTTGCTTACCTGTTTCTCTTTTAAGTACTTATCTGCAAAGAGCAAAATACTGCCCAGGGTTTAAAATAGTTGCATGTGAAAATAAACACACAGAACACATATATCAGCGACAGCAATGACCATACTGGTAGCCCAGACCATTACTGGGAACATTTTGCCACCAGCTTATGAAGTACTGCTCACACACATACAAAGACTTGGATAATTCTGAATGGGTGCTCATTTTTGTGTGTGTCTCTCTACAAATGAGTCAGGTTTACAAATAATAAATGCATTTACACTAAAACCAGAAATAGGATCTCCTATATTTAATTCTACTTTTCCTTTTTTATTAAAAAAAAAAATCCCCTGATTAAGTCATCTGCCATACAGCAGAGATCTCCGCACCGCAGCAAAAAAAGCACTATTTCCACTACTACATAGCTGTTAGTTTCAGATGCGAATAAAGCATTGCCCTTTCCAAGATTTAAGCACACAGCAAGTCTCCAGGCCGTATTTATCAAGTTTTCACATGTTTTTATCCTTCCACAGTTAGAAGGTAGATCTTCTGGAATTCTTATCACATTACTAATATGAATGTAATTGCAGGTAAGAAAGTACAAGATACGTTATAAATTTCTTCTTCTTTTGCACATAGTAAAATAGAGGTTCAAACACCCATATTTTTTTCTAAAACACCCAGTCGTACCCTGATTTCAGCATCACCTAACACACTCCTACCCCTTACACCGCAGGCTATGATCGAGTCGCGGTCCCACTGACCAGAGGAAAGAAGCCCACGGTCTGCGAGCACTGAAGTACAGTCCTCTACAAGCCATCTGCCATTTCCATTTTTAAAAGGCTTTTATGTTATGTAGGTAGAGCAGCATAAAGGGAACACAGAATAGAAACGTTGCTGAATGACAGGAAAAATCCATTCCAGCAGGATTTCTCTTTTTTTTAATGATTTACATTGATTCACATTCCGCCACGGTTTACATGTGTTTCTTCAGCATTGTGTTAAAACCCACCAACATCCATCAGTTAATAAGGATAACCCCTCTGCAGTTAAAAGCATGTATAAATTTCTAAAGTCTGCCAGACAAGCCCAGTGGATTTTAATGATCTTCTAACAATAAATGGACAGCTCTTAGAATAGAAGCTATGATTCAGGATTCTTGGGTTCTCTTCTTCGTTTTGCAATACCATCACAGCCAAGCTACATTTGACACCTCTGTGCCTCAGCTTGTCTGGTTCATAAATGGACCCAGCAACACCTCTGTCACATGGTGTTACATGGTTTAGTTAATTGCTGCTCATAAATCATATTGAGAGCCTTGAAAAAAGAGAAATATATATGTATGCAAAGTAGTTTTGATGTTGTAACAGAATTGCATTGCTGTCAGATGCAGTGTTTAAAATTAAATTCTTGGGAGATTCATATTTCTTCTATCACTTTGCCACCCATTACTGCCAGAATATTCAAAACCTAGGTGCAATATTAGTGCAATTCAAGGCAGTGCTACTCATGACCCTCACAGGGGAAGATACTGGAAAAGGAATGACTTTCTCTATCCTTCTCCCACTGAAGTGGAGGGAATTTTGCATTCATTTTGAGAGCTGCAGAACACAAATCTATTCACCATTCCTAATCAGCCCTGAAAAGCAACACTGCCACTTTATAAGACACAAATCCTACATTTAATAGCTCAGTTACAAACAAATGCTTCTCCTCCTTCCTCTTAACTACCACATCAGGTAGCTGAAGGATTTAAAATCAGGCACAAAACACTTTGTGAAGTGTTCTGAGATTTGCCAAGTACAAAGCAGAGCGTTAAGATTATAATTTTTACTTTTATTTTTTTTCCCCCCATAAATTACTTGCTATCAGCTACAGCTGCTTTGTGGACAAGCAGCAGATAAGGGATTTCGGAATGAACGCCGTACCTTTCAGGGTGTCACACACACAAACACAGTTTGTAGTAGCAGAAATAGGATCAAGCTGTGAAGTTTGGATCAGATGAGAAATTACCTATTTTAGACATCAACAATTCTCAAAGCCTGAGTTTTCCTTCTCCCCACTAGAAAGACAAGAGAACATTACAAACTTTCAGTCCATGTCCAGAATTAACACAATCCAGTAAAGCTGTCTTTACTTGGGCTTTTGGCTCAATTTCAGCTCTAAGATGGAGCCAAAGTAGACGATTTCGGTGCCTTTTCCATGTAGCAGTGAAGTGGCACGAAAAGCAATGCAGAACCAGGGCTGGAGGTGCCTATAGTGACCTGACTCCATTCCTACACATTTCTCCCACTGCTCCCAGGGGTTGGACACTCCCTGTGCTCCGGGCAGACAGCATATGTGACCACAAGTGGACCTTCCTAGGAGAGAAGACTTGAATCCCTGCTGAGCTGTTCCATCCTGCTACGATTTCTAACCGCACAACTACGACAAAATCCCAGACGATGAGACCTGGAGAGACTCATCCTTCACCTCTACCTGGGGCACCAGGGAACACGAGCTCCCTTCCCAGAGCAGTTTACTCAGTCTGTCCTGCAACTCATGTCAAAAACACTTGATTTAACCATTTCAAGTTGAACTCTTTCTGGTGCTTTCACAGGCTGGATGTGCTTAGCCAGGGAAACCTGAGGTTTGCTATGGGGATTTTTTTTCTTATGTCTTATGTGTGGGAAAATTTAAAAAATTACTAATGAGCTGGAAATATTTAGTATGCTTCACAAAATGAACCTGATGCCTTGGCAGTAGCAAGGCAACCTGCTTTTGGTGCTACATAGCTTAACAGAAAATGGCAAGCGATGGCATCTTAACATTTAATAGCCACTTACCCCTCTATGAGCAAATCAAGCTACAAGAATAGATGATAATTTATTTCTTGCTTGAAATCACACTGAGCTGCAGGTATGTTGGATTGCCCAAATTCTGACCTGGGTCTGAAGCAACCAGGTTTTACAAGAAGGGGCCTGGACACTGAATACAGCCATCTATGTGCTAGAGAATGTAAATAGGAAGACAGGTAATATAAATAACACATGACTGCAGGATCTGGCCCTCATTTGGGGGAGAACACTGAAACTGTAATTGCTCTTGCAATGAATAGCTGATGAATGAAAACAATTAGTCATTTTATTTAAGCTCTTGTTAGTTCTGCCAATACAAGTTTACAAAAGTCATTAGTCAGACTGCTCTCAAAAAGAAAGGGGAAAAAAAAGAAGATATTTGATTACAAAAAAATAAAAAAGATTTTAAAAAGCCCAAAACTGATAAAGATGTTCAGGCTTTCTTTTCCTTTCTGGTTGAGACATCAGGGTCTTCCAAGCTTTTCTTTGGAGCCATGAGAACTTTTAGTACTTTTCTTTTTTTAACAAGACAGAAAGCAAGCCAAGCCTTGGGACTGCAGGAGCAAGGATTCCACAGGTTCTCACAAGACTCAGGGTAGATTTTCCAGGGTAAGAGCAGCTCAGGACTGGGCATGGGCTATGCAGGAGTGAGCCATGGTACCCACCAAGACATGGCCTCAGACCTGGTGTTGGGGCCATGTTGAGATACAACAGCCCGTCGGATGTGGAAGGAGGCCAACACGCACACCATGGGGGCAGGAGGGAGGGGAAAGGCCGGCTCAGCTCATCCCGCAGCAGGACAGAGGGGTATGGCTGGCCCCCAGCCCCCCAAAATGGCTGCCCCCGAGCCTCCTCCTCCACCAGCCCCACACGGCCAGATGGCTCCTCAGCAGGCACCAGCCTCCCAGCGCTCACAGTCCTGCCAGCCCCACAGTACCCAAACCAGCCAGAAACACCTCGCTTTTCTGTGTTTAACCTTCTCTGGTTTGTAGGTTTGGAAAAACAGGGCTGCCAGCAGTGTCTGTTCTCATTCTTCCTGCTCAGGGAGCGTCAGGAACCAGGCTGGAGGGGAAGGACGCCCATTGTGCCAGCCTCCACCCCAAAGACTGCAAAGAGCAAACAGACATTTTACACCCCAAACACTCAGTGCCTAAGGAGAAGATGGGTGAGAGTGGGTGGGCAGAGCGGGGAACACACAGGAATGGGACAACCCCAGCTCGGAGCCAGCACGAGTCTTGGTGTACCAAGTGCCCCCCCATTGCCTTCAGCATGAGGAATGAGAATCAGGTGGAAACTTTGTGCTTTCCAATACCTTAAAAGAAGAGTGTCTAGGAGACTTATCCCTTTTCCTGGGGACACAAGGTAGCAGCTCCAGGTTTGCCTCGCAGCTATTTCGTAGAATCATTCAGGTTGGAAAAGACCTCAAGGATCACCAAGTCCAACCATCAACCCAACACCACCCAACCCACTAACCCACGTCCCTTGGACTGAAGCCTTATGCAGCACCTTGGCATGTGGAGAGGATCATACAGCTCATTTTCAGAGAGAAAACCGATCCAGTTGTTCATTCAGTGATTAAAACCGCTGCCGAGGAAGATGTATTTCTCCACGTCCATTAAGAGTTACAGCCTGGATAGGGTTTGTATTCAGTATACAACGAGGTATTCATGATCTCCTCTGCCCCCATGCACACATTCTTTTTGTGCTTTTATTCAATGTGTCTCAAACCCTCACAACCTAGATTTATTTTTTTTTAGGCAAAAGTCACAGTTAAGCAGAGAGTAACGGAGTGGAAAGTGTTTAATGGTCATAAAGAGAAGTCGCTGATATCTGAACAAGACTAATTAATAGGTAAATGCAACTAATAATTCTTTGCTTCCGCTAGACCATCGCAGCTACCACAAGAAATCTCTAAAGATGTTTCAGATTGTTCCATCCGCTTTCTAAATGGTATGCATTGCTCAAGAAAGTCACTCTATAGGTTATTCCCTGGCTGCATTTCCATATGCTCGGAAGCAGAAGGAGCCTTTCCGCCATCCTTCTGTTTGAGTGAATCCCTGTGAAGCTCTTTTTTCTGCTTGGTTCTCCAGGAAGCAGCGTTGCACCTCCTCAGCAGTGTTTTAATTGGCACTGTGAGAACATGCTGTCATCACTCTCCTTCATTTTCTAATGTATCTTTCCAAAATCACAATACCTACTTCTCTAATTATTTTATTTGGCAACCTGAAAATAAAGGTAATTACAGCGTTCGCTGTTAGCTTGTAAGAAGGACAGAGGACCAGATCATTTGGAAGAAAGAAAAATCAGACCAGTAGGTCCTGGTTATACCCAAATAGGAATCTCCAGAGGAAGTGTGTGGTTGTGAAGTATTGCTGGCAACTTCAAGAGCAGTTTTCCTTTAGACCAATAGTGAACCAACGCTCCAGCGTGACAACAGAGGCACGGTACCTCTGGATATGCTGTATTCCCAAACGCAGTGTTGAACAAATGCCTTTACCACATGTGGTCATTAAAGATTTGATGTCGAGATGAAAGGTGTTAACCTTGGAAACCTGGCCAGCCTCCAACATGGGTAATTACATTCTGCCTCCCTCAGCAGTTCTCTGCAGAGTTTCAGCTGGACATTTCAGATCTTACACCGTTATGTAGCCTTGATGTGAGTGGCTTAAGAAAAGGACTTTGTTTGATCACTGTGACAACTCACTGATATTCTGCATCAATGACACACATTATGTAGCTGCAAGCCTTCGAGCAGTCACAAATCACGTCATGGAAAAACTATTCCAGTTCCTGTGCATCGCTGCAGCCCTTTTACACGTGAGTAGCCCTAGGAATGTGGTGAAACCCACTGTGCAAATAACTGCTGTGGGATAGACCTTTTGAAAAATATATATATATATATTGTATTTTCACTCCCAATGCCTGCCTTGGAAGAAGCTCCCAGGTACAGGCTGGGGTTGCTGCTTTACTGTGGTTAATTGTTAAAGTTTGCATCGTGTCACTGCTGCTCACAGATCTGTGAGTTATGGGAAAATTTTGCAGAGTCTCATAACACCATTACCAAGTGTAAGCATCGCATTTGTAGCCTGCCCACTGGATGCTACCAGCACACGAAGTACTGCAGCACTGAGACCTGCTCTGCAAGCGGAGCACTTGCAGTGCCAGACACTCTTGTAGGGAAGGATCCCTGGAGGCAGTCTCCACATCGCCGGGCAGATGCTCTCTGCAATCCACCCTACAATCCTTGTCCCTGGGTACACACCCTCGCCCCGCACCATCTCCATTTCAGGAGATCTGCATGCACACATGCACACCCGGCGCCCACATGCACCAGTTCCCTTTGTAGGGAAGCCAGGGCATGCCTGGGGCCGGGAGCCGAGCGGCGTGCTGCAAAGTCCCCAGTTGTGGATCTGGGGAGCAGGGCAGTGGGCAGTAATGAACTGCAGCTGCTGATAGTGCAGCCCACGCCCGGGGGGCAGGCAGAAAGCAGCACCAAGAACATTTTGCACAAATTTCCCAAGTGTTGACAAGATTGTTGTTATTACCATCTTCATTATTACCATATGCATCTATTCCTTACAAAAGGGAACCACATTATAGCTACAGCAGAGGTGATTCCTGCAAGTCCCGTACGGAACAACCCTGCAAAACCCTGATGCAGAGATTCACTGAAGTCTGTCACACGACTGATTGAAATCCAAGTGACTTCAAGGTCTGCAAACTCAGGCACAGCGTAGGAACTTGTTGTAAAAGTGTGTTGACCGTCTTATGAATACAAAATTAGAAATAAATCCCTATTTATCTAAAAAATCCTGAGCCTACCTGATCTTGTACTGATGGCCGTGTTATCCTAGATATATTAATTTCCGAGACCTTTAACAATCCTGACCAGAGCCAGCAATGATCACTTTTCCATGTTAAGTTCCTGACACCATGAAGAACAACGTGGATCGTTTTCAGAAATTTTCCCAGTGCTCAACGTGCAATTTATCAAACTCCCTTCAAGCGCTCATCACACCCATGCAAATAATTTATTCTTCCCCACAGAAGCTTTGTGTTTGATCACAATGACAACTTACTGCTGCTGCTATCAAATACATTACGGAGCCTCAAACCTCGGAGCAACAGCTAAAAACCACCTCGAGGGAACTGACTGAGGTGAACATCCATTCCTGCAGTCCTTGCACACAACGACACCTCGGGAACTCGGTAGGATTTAGTTATGTCAGCGAGGTCTGCAGAACCAAGACCACACTTTTCAGTTGTTAATCCTGAACAGGATTAACACCTTGGAATATAAGCAAATACGTAGCTCAAGATTATTGTTACAAGAAAGGCACTCTGATTACAAACAACATTTTTATCATTTAGAAGTCACCTGTCCTGCAAACACAAGCACTAATTTGTCTGTGAAATCCCTGGGAAACCACAAACAGGTTTTAGAATCTGCTGATCAGTGTAAGCAGTCTGTCAGAATAGCTTTAGCAAATGAAAGAAATGCAAAATACTGCAACGTACCTAGAGGACAGAGTCTCCTGGCTGAGCAGAATTGCAGGCTGAGACCCAGATAGCTGGTAATTTGGGATGGAACGGTTCTACAAATCGATCAGTACAGAAAGCCACCATCACACACGCTACACGTTTACCAGGCAGTGTTTGACAGCAAGAAACAAGCTACAGCATAGAAAATTTCTGTGTATTTTAAGCTTCCATCCCCAACTGACTCTTCATCCAATTCATCTGCAGGCTGTAATTTACTAAATCCATCTGTTGTTCCTACAGCCTGCTCTCTGGAAACGCTGCATTTCAAGGGTCTGCTTGTTAGAGAAGGTCAAAGAGTAAAGCAGGCCCTTTCATTTTACGTGACTTGAAAGAAAAGGAAAGGAAATTTATATTTAGAAATAGCAATGATTAACTAGGGGAAATATATTAGAGTATTAAAATAAGCGACACAGAATAGCTCTTACTTCCAATTAGGCTGTCTTGACTTCAAGAAAAATATTTATATACAAATATAAAAAGCTGGAGAATGCTAACCTATATGAAGATGAAAGCATCTCATAACATAATTCATGTTTAGCCATTAAAATGGGTGATCACATTTTTAAGTACTTTTTATTCTTCTCCTTCTGCTTGTGTGCTTTCTTCTCAAGCCACCAAAACTTTTAGCAACTTCTGTTTGTCTGGTACCAAGCTGCCTATCACAACCACACACCTTCCGCATCCCCATAGCCTTCAGAAATGCATCACCTGCTCCTACTGCGTCATTCCTGGATCCCTACACATCACAAGCAGACAACCAACAGATTCACCCCCGAATTAAGGGCACAAACTCCTGTATGCATCAGTCCAACACTGAAGGTCTCAAGAGAGCTAAAGTCTGGACCAGGATCCACCAAGATGTACCTTGGACTCCTGACCCTATTCAGGATTTCTGCTACCAGCCCACTTGGACAAGGTAAGGAACACTAAAGCCACTTAAGAAAAACAGAAGAGAGCTGAGGGTGAGCCCTGAGCATACCCCGTGGTCCGTGAAGCGCTGGTGGCACCATGCGGAGCCACACAAGCCAGCCCAGGAACCCAAAGGTGCGCCTCCAGCCCCTGGGGACACACACAAAAGAGGGAGCTCACGTACCACTGGTGCTGTGGCCATCATCAGGGGAAAAGGAAGGAGCCCTGAGCCCCCTGCCTAAATACTGAGCAGCTGAGGCTGTAGCTGCCCAGGTGTTAGCTTCCAACTAACGAGTTCAAGGTGCATCACAGCCAGCTGCAGGGCTGGGCCATAGACCATGGTCACAGCCTTAAAGGGGGCGATAATTGATGCCATACAGAGCAGTTACTGCAGGAAAACACACTTAATGCAGCTGGACTTTGACCAGGAGACTGGAATCACCATCTGTATGAGTGCAAAAATCTCCCAGGACCCTTCCTGGCAGGAGTAGTCAGGCTTTCAGTCTAAAAAATATCCTAAGCTCGGGTATGCTAACGTCATGCCAGAACACTGCTTCAGTCCTGACTCAGAAGAACCCATGTCACCTCCTGAGTCACCAAAACCATCCCTTGCAGCATGGGCTTCCTTGGAGTCCCCTTTGTCAGCTCTGCTTAGCCCTGGCCCTGTTTTGCCTGTACGATTTCATACGATGGGAGTCAAAAGTCTCCTGATGCAATGAGCTGCATAGTTTGGTTGTTTTCTTAGGGGCTCTCCCCCCTCCCTCCGACTGCAACCCTACCAAAAGGCCTTTGTCTCAGGAGTAGAATAAGGAGCAGAACAGAGTGTTTGCCTGTACTTATGGAAGAGCTACTCCAGCAACTCCGCTCGAGCCTCTGAAGTCAGCTCCAGTACAGTTACTTGGCCCGAGTTCATCTAAACTAAATGGGCTGACTTGGTTCAAATAGATTGCACAACCAAATGATAAAATTGGGGGGTGGGAAGTGTGGGGGGGGAATGACTAGTGATGACACATGTACTTAACACTGCATGTCTCCTCTTTCCAGATTAGGAGAAGCTGGCAAGCTCCAGTCTGTACACATGCCAACAGCGGATGTCGGCACATATACAACACTTTTCAGAACAACATACTGTTGAAACATGTAGTTCAACTCAAAGGCATCCCTTCTGTTCAGCGAGCCCAAACCAACTATAAGAATCGTCTCGCTTAATATGGTCGGATTTGTAGCACGGCTTTTAACGCTGCTTTTATCTGGTTTCTCTATAGGCACTTCCCAACTGCAGAGAAGTAGGTAAGAGCAACCACGGCAGGCTTTGCACAAGGTCCCCCACATCCACTGGAACTTGGGAAGTGGTGAAACTGTTGGCAAGAGGGAAATGGTGAGGATAAGGGGGTGGCATAAACAGTGCAGGAGTACAAGCCTCCCTTCCACATCTACCTTTCTTCGCTTTTCTTTCATTTTTCAGTCTGAAGTACAGAGAAGGATGATGCTGACAAGCTCACCCTGGCTTGTCAGTGTGTCTCGAGGAAGTCATCAGTAAAGATCTGAAAGAAACAGCATCGGCAAAATAAATAAAAACATATTCCAAGCAGTAAATGAAGTGTTCTGCATTCATTAGCAGCAAGCTCTGCCTTGCTGAATCCAGATCTGTAAATGTGTTCAGTTGCCTCCTCCTTTGCCTTTCAATAATTTTGCTGTGAACATTTATAAATTCAGCGTTCTCCCCTAGTCCTATGTTCTTTTCCCCGCTTCATTTTCCCCCTCATCTCTTCAATTATTTTTCTTCTTTCTCACAGCAGGCTACAAACATAAGCTAAAAACAATGCAGAGAAAAACCTAATCAGTGCAGAGCAAGACCCACCTTTTGCCACGGGTTTGGAGTGGTGCTGAGTGTATCACAAGTGATGGATACAGCCCGCATAATACGGGTGGCTTTCAGACATTGGAATCATTTTCCTTTGGCTTCCAACCCAGCCACCCTATCCCACCACCATTATTCTGACAATTTCCCTTTACTCTCACTTCCTTCCAGCTGTTCCCATTTCTTTCCCTCTTTTCTTTCTGCACACAGCCCAGGCACGGGAAGTAGACGATCAGACTGCAGAGAGGCAGGGAGGGCTTACTGCCATGGGATCAACCGCCTGCTTGGGTAAGGCAGGAGACTGCCAAAGCCTCCAGCTCGGCTCGGTGGGAGTTTGATGTGCTAATGTGGGGATCACAGAAGGAGCTGCAGCCAAGGTTGTCATAATAATCCCAAACTCTTTCCACTTTCCACAGCAGCACCGGTCCCCGCAGGTACCTCTTGGCAAAGCAGCCCCTAGTTTGGGTCTCGCTCCTTTCTCTGCCCCGTTGAGCATCCAGAGACAGCAGTTCTCAAGTCAGATGTCCCACGTCATGACAACTAAAACCCATTTCACCACCTGCCTCTAAATCCAGTGGTTCATTGCCGCAGCCCAGCCCCATCATCAGCGATGATCCTCGGTCAGATCTGTCTAACCCAGGTTTTCAGAAATTATTCTCATTAATGCCCCTTTAACAATAGGGCTGTCTGTTAGAAATGAGCTCATTCGAACAGAAGCAGGTTGGGGAGTGCCTGAGTGTGTCACCACGCTGCCCCATCCGATGGAGCACCGTCAGCTGCGGCTGTGAGCAGGGAAGGAGCTGGCTCTGGATAACAACCCCTTAACCAGGCTCTGCTGCAGCCTGCATAGCATGTCTGACCAGAGCCTGAGCTCAAAGGACAATATTTGGATTTCTCCTGGACTTTGTTCCATCCGATGTACAAACAGGAATCCCAGGACAAAGTGTACTTGGTGGGAATTGTACCAACATACAGCAAGGGGCTACTTCTATCGGCTGGGAAGGGTTGAGTTACAATCTAAAGGACACTGTCAGAGAAAAAAAGGAATCCAGTCCTTTGGTCTGATAAAAATAAGATTTTTTAGACCCAAAAATCAACATACTTTTCCCTATGGTTTATGGGAAAACGGTTGTGGAAGCAATGAGCACGATTCTGCAGATCCCTCTTCATGGGTCCTTTTAATTTAGAGGCATGACTCATCGGAGCTGGGGCGGCTTGGATGATTGTATGACCACAGGATGCAGCCCTGGAAAAGTGTTTTTGTAAACAAATAAACATGCTCCTTCCTGTTTGAAACTCAGATCTTTCAGCATTGGGCAAGCGCCTGAGAACCTGACAGTGAAAGTAATAAGAAATATTAACTACGATGCCAGTCGCTTGGTCAGGTTCCAGCAGCAAGAGGTGAACAAAACACACCGGGTGAAGAATAGGCGAGTCTTTTAAAGTCCTTTAATAATCTGAAGTGTTATTTGTATCGGGAACAAAGAAAAGACTTTTTTAAGGGAAAGCTGCCTGAAGAGACAGTCTTACAACCTGAGAAACTCGAAACAGTGTGCATCTCTTAGACAAAGGAAAAACCCAAAAACTGCACTGGGAGATTTGACGATGGCTTGTGCCGCGTTGTGCTGTACAGGCAGGGGGTTGTCCAAAGATCACAGTCTCCAAAGTGGATTTCACACTCTGGCTTTTTGACATCTGATGAAGTCTTTCAAGAGAGATGATCCTCTTTTCCTGGAGAAGGCAGGATGCTGGCCCCAGAGGGCAGGCTGCAATGCCTTCGCTACGTGCCTCCCGAGGGGGAAAAAAGGAGTCTCCGGTCCTAACAGCTGGAAACATTTCCAGAGGAGCATGTAGACATTCGAAAGCAACCTAAATATTGCAATGTCAGGGAGTCAATTTGCTGTTGGGATTTTAAAAGCAATCTTCTGGCAGCTGCCAGTGAATCCTTTAAGTACGTTTAGATCAATGCACCAAGTCAAATAAACACTTAAAATGGTGCAAGATTAAGATGAGCAGAGTGAATCGAGTGGGGAAGCAGCTGAGTGACTGCTCGACCCTTTTTTCTATCGCAGACCAACCAAACCGGAGGATGCTCCAAACCAACACAAAATCCCGCTGTGCCCAGGCGCGCGCGAGCAAAGGAAAGGCAAAGTGGGAAGAAGGCGGCGAGGCTTTGCGCCTGGGTTGAGATGTTTCAGCTGCAAACGATAGATCTATTTTACTTATTAGAGCTTGTCTAGACTAAGGAAATGTTCCTGCTATGACTACGCCGAGGTAATTACACCAGTGTAAACCCCTTTGGGCAAAACAGAGCTTTCCGTGGCCTGATTTAGTCTGGTCACTTGCCAGGATTAGTTCAGCTGGTCCCAGCCTATCCTCCAGGAGCTCCTGCGCCCGGCTGGAACCCTGCACAGGAGTTCTCATCCCTCTCATCGGAAACATTACCACTGGCAAGCTATCAATCAAGCCATCCTTACGGGACGATCACGGAAATGGGTCTCCAAAAGAATGGTAAATATTTAGAAGGTTCCTCTGTTAGTACAGAACTGATTAACTGGTGACAAAACACCATGCTGAAATAAATCTGTTTTTAAATTAAAGCCTATTTTGATTCATGTGTGCTTATCAGGGAAACATATTTGCTGCAAATATAATGAAATTTGTAGATGGATGCAGGATGTTCAACCTGCCAGGGATAGATGTGCCCCTTCCCCACTTTAAATAAACTCGTATCAGAAGATAAAACGTGACCAAAGAGAGTAAAATGGGAGCTACTCCAAACCGATTTGACTAAATGAACAGAAAACTGAGATAACCAAATAAACTACCTAACTGAATCCAAGTGCTTCCCCCTGAAGCCCCTTTTCAAGAACGGAAGGTGAAACCCTAGCCTCAGAGGAGTTTTAGTGGCAGCACTTACATCGACTTTAAAGGAGAGGCTTCGCGTAACGTGATGTGTGTGGTGCAGCCACGTACCGCCGCCGTGCGTAGCGCGGTGCAAAAACACATGTGCTGAGCTTCACACACGGCACGCGGAGAGCACGCTGATAAATGCAGGATGGGGAATGGACGGGCTGACAGACAGACCGGGTTATAATTTAATCTGGTTTACTGTTACCTGCAGGTGTTACTGTTCAAATGTTCTAAAAAGATATTATAAACCTTTAAATCTAAACAGTTACTGTCAGGACAGTTAGAAACTCTAATAGCGAGACAAACATTCTCCTTTAAAAGTCTCCTTATTTAAAAAAAAAAAAAAAAGAAAAGGAGGGGGGAAAAAAAGCATGTCTGAAGCACAAAGATGACATCAGAAAAGTTCCTCAATTCACAGATGGCTGCACCTTTCAAAAAAAATTAAAATAGGAACCCTAGATTGATTTAATCACCCATACAAGCGAAAAAATGTAATGAAGATACGTAGTGCCAAATTGGTTTCTTGGGACCTTTTCCATGTAAATAATACAAATCAAACCTTGAAGTTCAGTGCCGATATGATCTGACAAGTAAGCCAGGCTTTTTGTTTTACTTTGATCCCGCTCCAGAAATATTTTATCCAAGGTAAAGTTGTTTTTAAGTGTTTTCCATGTCAGTTTTTCATTTTGGATATTCATCATATAGGAAACTTGCTTATAATGCTTAAAACATCAGGCTGGCTGCACCGACTCACGGCACCAAGCACAAAGCTCTCCTTATATTTGCTCCTAGGAATAAAAGCATAAAGAGCTCCCGATGGGACACGGGATCCATTTCAACTCGCTCTGTTATTTTTAATGGTACAGTGACCGCGGACAACCCGAGTGGAATATTTCCGAACGTCAAGTCAAGCTGACTCCAATATTTTTAGCGCTGTTCCACTTCTCGTAGGTGTGCTCAGGAATAATACTTTTGAAAAGACTAACATAGACGGGGCTTTGTTTTCTAAGGGATTCCCCAAATTCCCCACACGCTGCCATTCCCTCAGGATGCCGGCTGGGAGCAACAGTGCCTTCTCTTGGAAGAAAATCTCCACGTGTTAGGCTTATTCTAATTTTTTTTTAGTATTTTACTTTTTACTTCTGTTTGTTAAAAATTAAAAAAAAATAAATATTTTTTTTTTTTTTTTACTCCATTCTCTCACCAGGATGAAGATTATTCAGTTCAGAAAACTACTTATGGATAAAAAACTAACCTCATTGAAAATTTGCAGTGTTGTGTGCCTAGATACAGACTCAGGCACCTTGCTGTAGGCATCCAGTTTTCAAAAATTCAGCTCTTGTGAATAATGTAAAATCCTCTGGATTCTCTTACTTCCACAAATTGGTATGGAGTATATTTAGAATTAACAGAGCCCCTTTCCTCTCTTCACTCGGATCTGTGGTGTAAGGTTAATGAAAATAAGATGGATCTTTTATTTTGGGTCTTAAATATAATATCATTAAATGTGCCCACCAGAAATGTAGGATAAAATATTTGCTCTGCTTGAAGATTATGTGATATTTGTATTCTAAGCCTCACCACAGTGGGTTTCTTTAAATAGAAGCTATACTTTACTCCTAAATTGCTTAAGGCAAAGGAAGCAGAGATGATGTTTTTATGAATGTTTAAATGCAAATGGAACTGAGAGTGAATGCTATGCTAGCTAACATCAAAGGCTCACCAAAGTCTCTGCATTAATGAGGCTCTTTGTTTCCTGGATCACAGATTACAACAGGTTTCCAACTCATTGCCAAGGCTTTATCTCCATTTGGGAGGGCTGTAAATCTCAGACGATTTTTTTTTTCACATGCAAAACAAGAGGATCATCTGAAAGGAAAAAAAAAAAAAAACTTAAAGTAGCAAATATTTCATTCAAATGATTATTACTCAAAGTGGCTGCAGCTTATTTTATTTTTGTGATGTTTAAAAGAATGGAAATTTGCAGACAGAGTTTCCTATGGGGTAGCCCGCTCGTTCATTTGGATGGGAGAGCTGAGCAGGAAAAAAAAGCAACCAGCATCCTTTCCCTCTCCCACCTCCTTTAACCTGGCGTAAACTGTGGCCCCGAAATCAGAACAATAATTCTATGTCATGCAAAATCAGCAATTAGCAGAAAGACGGATTTTTGCTTCATTTAAATATATTCAGTACTTTTCAAAGTGGCTGCAACTAGTTCTTCTCCTCCCCAAAAAGTAATGAGATTATATCCCCCCGTAATAATACCCTAATTAAGAAAAATAGGGACCAAGATTTTTAGTTTCCTATTCAAGGGTCCAATGTGACAATATGGAGTGTATTTGGTCATCAAAAACAATTTACATGGCGTCATTACAGTCTGTAGAAAAGTCTCCAGAACCCTGGGCTATCTTATGCAATCTTAATTAAGGAAAATAAATATCGGTGTGTTGTTTTAAGCTACCGGAGACATGCACAGGACCTGTCGTATGTGATCAGAAGAGATGGGGAGTTTCCTTTTTCATGGGAACTGGTTAAAGAAAAAAAAAAAACCTCCGACGCTGACACAGAAGTGTCTAGTGTCTTCAAAATTGGCTGCGAAGACGTTAATTTCATGTTTCCTGACCCTCAGGGCCAGGCAGGAAAACTAATAATTTTCTGCAACCCGACGTCACGTCTGTGCCTGCGAAGGGGCCGGGGCTGAGGGAGCGATGGCATCGTCCTGGGCCCGCCATGGCATCGCCCGGGGCCCACCGTGTGCTCTGCCGCACGCTCTGCACGGCCACCGGCACCCCTGCGTGCCCATGGGCACCCGCGGCCACCAACACGCAGCTGGCGTGTGCAGACACGGATGTGCTGATGTCTGTGTGCACGCTACGTGCATGCAACATGTGTGTGTTGATGTCTGTGTGCACAGGTATGTGCTGCGGTGTGATGTGTGTGCGTGCGTATGTTGATGTCTGTGTGCACACACACATGTGCGTCTGCAGCTCCATGTACAGGCTTCTCTACGTTTGGCTGTGAGCTGCCGATCTGTGCTTGCAGATTCGTGGGCAAATGTGAGCGTGCAGATGTGCTTGTGCGTACAGATGTGTTTGCATGTGCAGATGTGTGTGCAGATGTGTACAGTGCTCAGTGTTTGGGGATGTGTGTGAATCCCACTGGTGCGTGTGTAGGTGTGTGAGTGCTCGCGTGTGCCAGATGTGTAGGCGTGTGAGCTGACGTGTGGGTACAGATGTGTGTGGATGTACACAGACACCTGTAGAGATGCGTGCAGATGCGTGTGCAGATACGTGTGCAGAAGTGCATGTACACAGATGTATGTGCACAGATGTATGTGCAGGCACCCATGTCTACACGCGTGGACAAAGGTGTGTGTACAGATGTGTAAATGTGTGCAGAAGTGCGTGTACACAGACGTATGTGCACAGATGTATGTGCAGGCACACATGTCTACACGCATGGACAAAGGTGTGTGTACAGATGTGTAAGCAGAGATTCACATGTGTACAGATGTGCGCACCAGGGTTGTGTGTACAGATGTGCGCACACAGCCAGGGGCTGCCCCAAGCCCCCAGAGCTGCCCACCATCGCACCACTCTGCACCCCCAAACCCACCGCCCCCACAGCCGGGCCGGGCTGGCACCTGGGGGGCTGGCGGGGTCCCTCCTCCCTGTGCCGTGCTGTGTGGCCAGGAAGGGGGGTCACCCTGCTATAGCGTGGGGTGGGGACTGCGATGGGCTGGCGGGCCCTTTGAGGCAGGCACCCCATGTCGGTGCATGTATGCGGTGTGTACATGTGTTTGTGTGCATGGGTGTATGTGTGTGCATGTACGCATGGGCACGCATGTGTGCACATGTGTGTGCATGTGTGCATGCACACGTGTCCGTGTGTATGTCTGTGTGTCAGTACACCCGTCCGTCTGTGTGTGCTCATGTGTGTGTGCATGTGTGCATGTGTGCGTGCATGTGTGTGCATGTCTGTGTGCATGTGTGTGCACGTGTGTGTGCATGTGTGTGTGCATGTGTGCGTGCACACGTGTCCGTGTGTGTCAGTCTGTCTGTCCATCTGTGTGTGTGCATGTGTGTATGTGCGTGCCTGTGCGTGTGCATGTACACATGTGTGTGCATGCCTGTGCATGTCCGTGTCTCTGTCCGTGTGTCTGTGTGTCCGTGTATGTACATGTTCATGTGTCCCTGTGTGTATGTACATGTCCGTGTGTCTGTGTGTCTGTGTGTGT
>NW_010141731.1:0-20342 GCF_000699245.1 Pterocles gutturalis
CCTTCATCTAGGATTGCTGATCCATTTTAAAGGAATTTCCAGCCCCCCCTAATTTTAAGACATTACGTGCAGTGGAGATGCCAGACAGTAGCAACCCAGCAAATTAAAAAAGAGGAGACCGTTTGGGATAATTAGATCGAGTAATTAGTGAAGTGAAAGAAAACAGTGTAATGTTTCTTTACCCCTGATACCAAGGAGAGTAAGTGCTTTGTGTTGGTTTTTTTTTTTTTTCTTTTTTTTCCCATTTTTTGCTCCTCTGGACTCTGATCATAAATTTTGGCTGGTTTTAACTGTCCATTTTTTTGGACAACCTTAGTGTTTCCCTGTAGAAATGAATGCTTGCCTCTTTCTCCAGACTTGGGGATGTCACTACTAGCTGGTTTTAATCCTCAGAGTCAGGCTATCAAGGAGGTAGCTGTTTTATCCGTTCATGATGTCGTATATTTGCAGTATGGTAGTTCATAGCATCTATTACATTGCTTGGAGATGGAGAGGAAACAATCTTTCTGAATGTTGCAAAGAGCCCTCCTGTGCCCAACTGTTACCACATTTTTCCTTATGCAGATCTTTTTCTTTGTGTTGTTACAACAGTCTCCGCCATGCTCTTCTGTATCCTTACACTGGTCAACGTGATGGACTCTTCTTGCCCATGTTAAGAAAAAACAGCATAGCTAGTACTTAAGAGCCCCTTAGTAGGACGCCTGCCTTAAGATAGTTTACTTACACCTATGAAACGGCATTTGCTGCACTTGGAGTCACTTCAGTAAGTGTCCTGTGCACACTTCATGGCATAATGTCTTGGACTGTTTTTTGTTTTTTGTTTTTTTTTTTTTTTTTTCCTTGTCTGGCACTTCATTTCCCCACTAACGAGGATTTATTTGTATTTTCTCTTTGCTCGCTAGAAGTTGAGAAACAATTGTATCAGGAGGTAGGGTGTTGGGGTTTTTTTATTATTCAGAGAGGTGGGCAGTTTGAGGATTGGGTTTGGTTGTTTTACAAATAAAGACCTGCAAACAGACAGGTACTGTCTTTGCTTTTGTTAATGTGTGAAGAGGAAAGGAAACAAAAGGCTTAAGTATTTCCTGCTGTCTTCTGTGCCTCTTGCTGCTCTTGGTGTCCTTGGAAATAGTCTTCTGCATGAAGATTCACGATCCCCTGTATTATAACACTTTATTTGAAAACTTGAATGCTGTTTCAAAACTGAAACCCAGGTGTTCCCTTGTTGCATCTGATCCTCTAGAAGTTGCATGTACTGTGTCTCCCAGCATAAGCAAGCCTGGTCTTCTGTCTCCAAGATGAAATGCAGCATGTTGCTCAAGTTTCAGGTGGGCTCGATTTGTTAGTTGCTGAAAAAGGGATGCTAGCAGTTAACTTTTACCATAAATATTTTCTTTTCTGTTATTGCAGGACAGTAATACCATATGCCACAGAAACAACCAGGGAAGTCAGTAACCTCAAAGAGTACACTTCCTCCAACATCCTGGATTCCTGGTCCCAGTGACCTTGCAAAAGCTCCCCATGAAGTGCCATCTGGGTGCTGCAGGAAGTGGATCAAAGAGACCAATTCAGCTGGGGTCAGGCTGGCAAAGCAAGGAGGCCGATCTGGTGAGTGTCTTTCTTGCTTGTTTGTTTTTCCTTTGTTTTCTTCAGCTTTGCTTGAGTGTGGTGGTGGAAAGTGCACGTAGATACTACGGAAGAATCCTCTGGAGTTTTGAAATTAACCTATAGAAAAAGTGAGCACTTGAAAATGTGACATAAGAGGGCACCTTGTCAAGACACCCTTGCAGTTTGTTGTGTATAGGTACCTTTTAGCAAAATGTATAGTTTTGCACTGTATATGATTTAAGTAGATGATGATGATTTAGCTGCATTTGAATGATGTCTTTAGAAGTTATGCTTGGGCTATTGACGTAGCAGTCTGGTGAAAATGATGTCACAAAAAAAGCATCATCAGAAAACTTGGTAGAGGTTTGTAAAGTGTTTTTTTTGTGATGACATTCAGTTTCTTACAATACTGTACATTTTCTGCTCTAGCTTGAGGAACTTGAGCAGATGCCTTGCATGCATGCTTAGAGCAGGGTGACAAATCCAAAAATATGAATTAACAGGCCAGTAGAAATATGTCAAAGCATTTAGAGGAAGATAAACAAGGTAAAAGTGGAACGCAATGCTGCAAGGTTCTGACTGTACGTTTTATCCAGGGAGACAAATGCTCTGTACTGAATAAAGCAAGTATTTCTTCCTGATAAAACAGCAACCTGAAAACAAAGGTAAATGCTTTTGCAACCAGATAAGAAGTTGGAAAAGTAGTGGTTTTTGTCTTTTTCTCTCAAGACCTGCTGAAGCCCTGTGCTCCTGTGACAATGAAGTCCTCTCCAGCAGCGTATGCTGTGCCTGACTGGTACTCACACTGCTCCAATCCCACAGTGACCGATGAGCCACGGTAAGGCTGCTGAAACCCAGCATAACTTCTTGGATTCTCTCTCCACCTGTTAGTGTTTCAGAATACTTTTATAGTAAAGTGCAAGATAGGTATCCCTCGTACAAACAAGTGTTAAATCTTTGCCTGCAGGAGCTGTGTTTCCTCTCTACCAGATTATATGATTCACAGAGAGTTTAAGGCTGATGACCATCACGATAACAGATACGAGAGAAGAAGAGGGACTTTTGATTTTGATATGAAAAGTGTTTGGCAGCAAGATGCTGAGGATGAAGAAAACACAGGGAAAAATAAGGTATGATGGAGAGGTGCTCTGTGACAATGCTTTGTTTGTAGAGCTTGTGAAGACACTTTCTAGCTGGGCTTGTGGGCTCTTATAGAAGGGAAGCTGTAGCACACCAGAGTTTCTGTATTCCAGAAGCAATTTTTACATTGAAGTTAGAGAATGAGAAGAAGACCACATTTCTCATAAGTGCTGCAGGTATAGCATATGAACCAGAAATGTAGTTTCTAATCACATTATATAGTGTGTATACTTGAGTGTAAATGAAAGCTAGTAGGTAGTTTCTGTCTTTTTATGCTTTATTTCCCCTCTAATTCACTCTTGGTGAACAGAATTCTTGTTTAGTCATCTTGGGGGAGGAAAAAAGAAGGAGGAGGAGAGAACAGAAGACTGTTCCGAAAATGCAGTTTGTTTTAGTTCAAAATGCAAGAAAGTCCCTGAAGAGACTGCACTGTCTCTGAATGGAAGATGTATCCCATATAAAATAAATATAGCACAAGCTATGCCTAGAACAAACTTTCCTGTGATGTTCTTGGTGCTTTGTCCTGGAAACTTCTCTCCCATCTTCCCTGTTTCATCTTCTCCGCCCCTGTCCATTTTAGTTGCTGAAGCCTTATTTTTTTTTAATATCCTCTGTAATCTTGGTTGCCTCATTTGCCGTAGGTCTTCAGAGTATACATGGAAAGGCATTTGATGTACTTGAACACCAGTTCCTCTCTTCTTGAACAGAGGGGCAGGTGTTAGAAATTTTAGGAAAAAAAGTCCTTAGCCTTTGCTGAGGTGAGTAACTAGTGCAAATTCAGAATGATGGCTTGTGTAAATGGGAACGCTTCATTTCTGAGTAGGCTTGGGAAGGTTTATTTAGTCTGTGGAAACAGACAAGCATGTATGCTTAAACTATAATTTGCCTGATGCTTGTAGGTGAAGTTTTTTTTCAATCAGAGATTTAAGGCACTGAAAGTAGAAATTTAGCATGCCAGAGAACTTCTTAAACGATTGAACCAGGAGGGAGAGGAAGTGCTGTCCCTCGCTCCTTTACTTAAGAACCAATTGTCTTCACTGCTCTAAGAGTCAAATTTAACTTTGATAACCGCAAGTATAATTCAAGTCCATGTGGTGACTGGTAAAGTGAGACTGAGGTCCGTTCTGTTTGGGTGGAGTTTGATCAAGACCCAGTTTAATTCAGTCATGTGAATGAAAGTTCCCATGTATTTTATTTATCACCAAATACAAAGTGAATATATGTTATATATTCAGCTCAGATTACAAATCTGCTGAGGCCCTGATAGATAATTTACACTGCTCTTGTGGAAGCTGAAGTTGAGTTTTGTCTAAGGTACTAAATCTACCAAATTTTTTTCTTTCAGATTAGGTGCCTGAGAAGGCAGATTCAGTGTCTCTAGCTTTAGCTATACCTCCACACCACAATCTCTGAAATGGTTATCCTTCACTGTACCTTTCTTGTACCCTGAAAAGTGTCTCACGTATCTTGAAACATCACATGGTGCTTCCTTCACAGGTATTTCTTGTATCTCCTCTTATACTATGCTCTAAGAGTACCTTCCTGAAGAGTCTTGAAGTGAGACAATGGAACTAGCCCCACCAGTCAGTCTTGATTTTAGTTCTCTCTCTGTACATCTTGTATGTTGAAATGTAAGAGATGTATTCCAAAACACCACAGGCAAATTTCTAAGCAATAGTCAATTTATTTGTTTGACTAAGTGATGATACTGCAGCAGCCGATTACCTCAATTATTGAGGCTGAACATATTGAAAATATTTTTCAATCCAGTCTGACTAAGCAGTTGTTCAGAAGAGAGATGCATGATGCAATTGTGGAGATAAATCCCAAAGGGCTCCCTTAGGGATGAGTGCAAAAACATTTTAACCTCTATGGGTACCTGTTCTGCTCGATTTGGAAAACATTGTTCCCAAGTGGGACCTTGCTCTGGAGCTTTAAGCCTTTACACTACTTTGTTCCGAAGTATTAGAATTTCCACCGTTCCTCATATTATGGCTGTCACTGCGTAGAGGAGCATTGGAGATCGGAGGACCATTGCATGGTTCTCCATGCCTTGGGATGGATCCTGTAGTTCCTCCCTAATGCCTTAATCATGGGGATAATTCTTGTTCTGGGAATTTTGCAAAGCAGCAAAGATGTGTTAGAGCACAAAAGCTAAATCTTTCATGCACATGGCAAAGTGGTGGACTACTAGCCCAGGTGGAAGCATCCTTTTGCTTATGTATCATATGGACTAGCTAGGTTGGGTTGAAAATGGTGTATGACCTTAAGAAAGAGGCAGGCCTGTGTATGGGTGGGAGATAACTGGAGATGGAACAGGGTTAGTATCAGCATTAGGCAGTCTTCCTGCAGCACCACTAAGATTACTGCTTTGTGTCTGAAGTCATCTCTTTCAGGCACTTGCCTGAAATGTTTACATATATATACATACTTACATATGTATGTATGTGCTATAGCAAAAGGATTAGTCATCTGAGGTCAGGATTTTGTGTCAGAGAAAGATTTGAAATATAATCTAGAATTTTTCCCTTGATCACAGCAGAGCCAGCTCATCCAGGGGCTTTTAGCTTTCCATGCTGGCAGCAGGTATCTGTTGTTCTTCATGTACCAGTCAGGCACAATACATATCGCATTTCATGTTTCTTGAATCTGAGACTAATAAATGTGTATGTATAATAAATTTAGGCAGTAATTTTTAGGGTACGTTGTTGCCATCTCTTCACAAAGAGAGAGAAAGCTTTAAACTCAGAACATCTAAAAAATTTCCTACATAGTTTGCTTTATCTGGGAAACTTGATGGCTCTTAAATACAGGCATGTCAAAGTGAAAATGCCTCTTCAGCTGTAACCATTGGGGTGTAGTGGCACAAGGGTCTGCTTTTAATGCTGAATTTACCCAGCAAGGTAACAAAAAGCATCTGATGAGAATGCAGGTGCCCTCCAAAACCGAATTCTGATCTGTTCCTTTGCTCCTTTTGCAACTTGGTAGCTGATTCCAACATTAGGGAGTGTTTTGATACCTGCACGTTAAGCTAGCCTGTCTCTTTTAATACCAAGAAAGACATCATTTAAAAGAGTTTGTGAGACTTGCTAGCAGCCTTCAAGTCTTTTCTCATTGCCTTTCACTTTTTTTCCTTGACTTTAGTTTTGACATTTGTGCCTTTGTCTACCTCTAGACAAAATCTTTCTAGTATTCCCCTCTCCCCCTGCTCTTTAATTTACTCTTTAATTACTAAACTTTCTTTTCTAATGCATGTCTTCAGTGCCAAGAGAAGACTCCCATCGCTTTCCATCTACTATTTGTATATCCTGCCTATCAAATTGTGTTTGTGTTGCCCTGTGTGCCATCATGTCTTCAGTATGTGACGAAAGTTACCCGAGATTGATGATTTCTGCTTGTCTAATTTAATTGGTTTTGTCAGTTGAAACTGTAGGTAACTGTGTCCTCGATCTGAAACTTCCATGGTATGTCAGATCTGAAATGGTGCAGTTTAGTGGTAGAAAACAGCACTATCATTCTTTGCACAACAGAATAGCATTTTTGAAACATAAAGCACAAATAGGCTGCTTCGTCAGAGAATAGTGTTAATGGATTTGAAAAGCAGTTCTAAACAGCTCAAGTGTTTTCTAACCTCCAGTTTGGACAACAGACCCCCCTCTTCATCTGACATCACTGCTTCTGACATCACTGCATGCTCTTGCTGGTATAATCTCTTCTTCTTTGACAAGTGTCTCAGTTTTTCATCTCTTTAAGCTTCAACATAACATCAGTCAGGCTGAAAGCTAGTAGCCCACCCACTTATTTTTCACCAGATTCTGGAATTATTCGTCTGGTGAAACTCTGACTCCACTGAAGTCTGTAGGGATTTCAGCACTGACGTAACATGTTGGTTTGCATTGACAGCCTGTTTCAGAATTAGTAGAACTGTCTGTTCTAGGCTTTGCTTTCTCCCAGGTGGCTTGTTAATTAGTTCACTAATTAGATGTATTTAAATGCTATTACACTTTTCTTTGCTCTTTCTATACTAAATGTGCACAGGCTCCTGGAGAAGTCTGTGGTGTGTTTACATCTATTTTGGAATCTTCTCCTACGGATGTTTTCATGGGAGTTGTTTTGTAATGTCTGCAATCCAAGTGCATCTGCTGATGATGCATCTAATTTTTGCACTCTGTTCATATTTTTTTTTTCTATGTTAACTGTATTCAACTAGGTATATCCACATAGGTGAAAGGTATCTTTACTTTTAAATTTACAGAGCAATACACTTCACTTCTAGTTACCCTGTCCTTATTTTTTTAAAATAACCTGCAAGTAGTATCTCTTATCCTATGGGGCACTCTCCTGTGTTGCATGTTTGAAAGAGAAAATGATCAAATAATATCTATATTCTAATTAAATGGCTATACTAGTATAACACAAAAACTTTGTTAGTAAGCTTTGAACATTTTGTGCTATATTCAGGACTTTTTTTTCCCCTCTCTTCTTCATGCAATGAAGAAAGCCATAAACAGTCTTTAAAGATGTTCCATTTTTTTCTTTAGTGTCAGAATTTCTTAGCAGCCACTAGTGAAAGATACCTGGGAGTTGTTTGGGATATTTAATTTAATACTTTCATTTGTGAGGGAAGTAAGTTGACCCTTCAGCACCTGTTGATTTTGATCAAAGTTAAAAGGTTTTCCAACTTTCAGTCCTAGAGGTTGTGATGTCATTTCACTGGCTTTCTAGAAGTCATTTTATCTTTCTGTCTTTCTTTAAACACCTTTCTTTACCTGTCATCCAATGAAAGATAATAAAAATACACTTTCCTCTTGTAGGCTTCCCCCAATGTATCTGTACTTGTTTCAATCTCAAATGTCTAATTAATGAACCACAGCTGTTTTCTTATTATGTGGGAAGTTTTATGCTTTTTATAAAAAAAGGTAATAAATAAACTGGAAATTAACTTCTAGTCCCACTGACTTTAGTAAGACTGGGATGTTTTCATGCACTGCATACAGAGGAATGAGCCAAGATGAGAGGTTGTGATGGGTAAGTTTGAATCTGAAGCTTAACTTTGTGTAGAAGTGTACTCTAAGGGAAAAGCTTGTGGACAGCACATTTTGCATTCTTGATATACTGAACAAACAGCTGATCTCATCTAGAATAACTAACTAAGGTATTGCTTTATCTTTTGTTATTCCTTTATACTCCTCTACTCTTACTTATGAAAATAAAATAGATAGTAAAATTTGAAGACATTTAGGGACATTAATGTTACCTTCACTTTGGAAATTCATATTATCATATAATCTTCTCGGTTATTTTGATCATAATTCCTTTTACTAAGTTAAAATTTCTCTAACACAGGTAAAGCTCCCAGCTATAAACCCTAAATATACAGGCAGAATGACAAATGTTTCTACAAAGAAGGAATTTAGTGGGAAAAATAAGCTCTCCTTCCCACCTATGTGAGTAGTATGCTTATGAAATTCATTAAACTCCTAAGCCTGCAACTATTTGTGCATGCAAGTAATATTACTCCTTGTGAAATTGCAGAGATTAGTGCATATGTGTATGGACTTGCGCATCCTTACTGGTACTAAACTTGCTACCATGCGTGATACTAAAAAAATTTTACAAAAACTAAAATAATAGCGCTTTAACTTATATAGGAACGCTATTCAATATAACTTTGCTTTAGGAAAACTAAGCATACAGTTGTATGTCTTCATGTAGCACACTTTTATTGTATTCTGAATTGTCTTTTTCCTCCTCAATACCGTGAACAGATGCAAACTCTAATGTACATTGTTCTGTAAGCATAGGTTGCAGAGACACAAGTAGGACTACCATTTTAAGAAAACACATAAAACTGTAGCCATGAACTCAAGGAAGGCAATAGTCTTTTAAGCAAATTATTATATCAACTGTGATGTAATCACATCACCAGCTGTGTGCACAAAGTAATTGTTTCTGCATACTTTGTCTTAAAAATTTATTACCATCATCAGTAATCCCCCTATGTTTTAGAAATATGTGAATGATGCAAAATAAGTGATTAAACTAATGAACTTATGAGTAAATCTGTGACAAAATCTCGCCTTCGTGCTGCACAGTGTGAGTATTGTCAGTCTTTTTTACTTACTCATTCTTTGTGTCATTTCCCTTTTCTATCTCTAAGACCAGAACTGCTTAAGTATTACACATGTTAAATTCCAATAAAAAGGATGGCTCTTCTCGTGTAAAATTACATCTTACTGAATCACGCGTAGTTGTGTGCTTTGTTTTTTGGGGGTTTTGGTGTTTTGGTTTTTTTTTTTTGCTAGATACAGAATATATGTTTAGTAGTACATGTAGAATGTATGTTTAGTTACCTAGAAATAAATTATGTTGTAAGGCTATTGCCCTTTCTGTACAAAATAAAATTTTACAACCTAATCCCCATTTTTGTTTAGTTATGTTATTGTTTTCCTTAATATATTTGGACTTACAGACCTGCTCAGAGAAAAAGTGAAGCAGTAAACTTTAGCAAATCAATTAGCAATGGTTATGGGACTGAGTGGTTTCAGCAGTGTACTGGATGGGAAAAAAAGATTCAAGAAACGCCAGAAAATAGTGAGCAGTCCAAAGGTAAAGTCATTGAAAGCTGTTTCTTTTAAAGTGAGTCGGGATCTCAAGGTAACAGCAGAGGATAGCCTGAATAATTTGTGTGGCTCTCTTTGAATATGGTGAGACTTACTGAATTACCATGCTTAGCTCACAATGCTGTATGACCAGATAAAGAAAACAGTGATCCTGTTTGTAGTCAGTGAAGGCAGGGGCTGTCATAGATTTTTTTCATCTTTACAAATGCGGAAGTATGCTCTGTTCTGATCCAAGGGCTTCTGTGTGACGTGTTTTTGTAAAATGCTGAAGAGACACAGCCGTCCTGCCTAAATTTAAACAGAACATAAAGTATCTGTTGCCTATTTGTTGTGAGTAGCCTTTAGCTCCTAATATTTTTTCTGAAACTTCTGTGACAAATGTCATCAATACTTGGGTTTAAGAAATAGATCTTTTTCATAAAAATTTGTCAAAAAAAAGTGCATCGTTAAAGATGGTGAGTTGCAACAGTTTTATTAGAGAGAAGAAGAGTTATCCAATGTTTACCTATGGTTTCAAATTTTCATGCATAATGGTAATAGCTATGAAATGCATCACTTGAAAACAGATGTAAAGGTTAAATTCCCCTTCTGTCAAAGACATTTTGCTTAGGCTTTTTATGGTGGCTTGGTAACCATAGTGGGTGTATCAGTTTTCTGTAGCAACCTTTTAAAATGCTATTGAACGTACACATTACAAGCTCCATAATTTTTTTTTTCTTGTATTAGGGGATGCTTGTGTATACACTGGGGGTCGCCATGCCTCCCTTGGCCTTGATATATCAATGTGTGGAAGTCTTAGAAGCCAGATAGTTTAGTTTCTTTAGCACTTCTTGAATTCATCTTCGTGTTTTCCATTAATGTATCTACAGTAATATTTTTTTGGGTGTGCAGAACCTCTTCCTCCAGGTGAGTCTCAGAAGAAAACAGGCAAACAGAAAACTAGAAGTTGTGTGTTATTATTCAGAAGAGGGTGCATAACCTGAGAAGTCAGTCTTCAAAATCAACTTAAGTATCCAAACTCTGATCATGCAGAGGATGCTGCCTTGGGAGGTGCTATGACCTAACAGTTCAACCGGGAGCCTAAAAGTGCTCTTCGTTAGCAGGAAGGAAAACCTTCAATATTCATTTATATTTAGATTCTATTTAACTTTCCTTTGCACCAACATTTTTCTTTTCATTTGTGAATAAAATAAAAGGATTTGGGATTTTCGAAACCTCAAATTCATTCATTTGTTGATAGCTGACTTCTTTAATGTGAAATGTGCCTCTAATGAGACATTTGGGGTATAAAGAATGCTGAAGATTTTTCAGAGTAATCATGATATTGGTTTTGTTGTACCACTTAGGCATAGAGAACAAAATGATGGGTATGCTGGAAAGTCAGTATGCTGCATAGTTTGACATAGAGATACATCTTATTTTTGAGATGCCCTTTTTTCCCCCCCACAAATTCTTAGGCAACGTAACACCTCCTTTGCTTGCATTGCCTCCTTTGTCAATTCTGCATCTCGGTGTACAAGGAGATTTTTAAAATGCTCTTAACAGTATTTTTTCATCCAGACATGTACCTTGATTCAGTTTTGACATCCTTTTCATTCTTTCAGTTATGCACTGAAGGTAGTGCTTTGTATTTTCTTCCCACTTGGGTACTTTGGTCTGCTCATCCAAAGCAATTGGCAGCATCAGCACTTTCCAGTTCCCTTTTGAGATGGAGCTTTCTCTGTTATCTGTTGCACAGAATAAGTCCAAGACACATCAGGGAGGAGATATAACCCATTCCATATGTAAATATATAATCCAGTTGTGTTGGGTTACAGATTTGCATCATACTGCAAACTTTGCAGGTAGCTTGTTTATCTTGTTAGTTAAAAATTAATAGTACTGGAATTTGTATGCATGTTGACGTGAATGAGAAACTAAATTTTTAGTTGACTCTTTTGTTCTTATTGTTGAAGCTATCCTAAGAACTTTAATCCTTTTTTTATTGCAGATTCAGAGCCATCACAGTCTGAATCAGCACCTGCAAGCAACAAGTCAAAGCCACCATTTCAGGAATGTAATAAGTAACTTAAAAGACCATTGAAGGAAGCAAAGCCTTATATGGCTTATACAGTCCACTATTTACATGTTTGTTAGATTACTTTTTATAGTTGAACGCATGCCTGATTGAGAAGATAATTTGGTTTATAACATGGATGAATTTCATTGTGCTTGATTACAGGAAACTTTAAATAACAGGCAACAGCTATCAGTGCCTATTCCTAGACTTTTTCTTAATAGAATAAATAAAATAAAGTAAAACTGAAGTTCTCTCCTATACCAGTCTAGTGCGCCTTTGCTGTCAGATAGGGTTACCATATTACTGCTGATTTGACTAGACATGGGCATGATATTGATGTGTCCAAACCAGCAAGTTCCTTTATTTAAATACAGTTATACTCATGACCTATGCCATAAAGAAAGGTGAAGGGGAACTGTATGGTATGGGATGAAATGTAAACAGAAAGAATGGAACTGGTATGGATACTTGCAGTAAAAAAGTCAAATGTTCACTGGAAATATGGCTTCTTAGTCCCAAAAGCACATTCATATAGACCAGATATTCAGCTTTCTAGGACAATTCTGTTGCTATGCCTGCTGCACAAGACCTAGTTGATCAGTCATAGTGTTCAGCCACAGAATTAAATTAAGACCTGGTGGCATTTCCTGCTGTAGTCTTGTTATATAGAAGATGAATCATTGAGTAACAGTGGTGTGGACTAAGCTATATATGATGTCTGCACTTTCAGCTGTTAAATAAAAATGGTATTTATTCTGAAGTTATCTCATGAATAATTAAATATTTATTATAAAGCCCGCTAGAAAAGGAATGCAATTTCAATACAATACTTTTTGCTAATACTATGAAAAGTGAAGTTTTTAATAAGTAAAACGGTAATTTTTAGTTTCCTTTTCAGGATGCACTGTACATTGTACACCTTTGTATCCAAGAGCTGAAGATTTTAAAATGTATTTCTGAATATACTTGTATTTGAACAGAATGTTTAGAGGATTTGACTTAACAGTGCTTTTCTTTAGAACTTTGATATGAAAATTGATTGGAAATAGGTAACCCTATTGCTAATCTGAACCCTCAAAATTTTCAGTGAAAGTTTTTGGAAGTTTTGCTGTTGATATTGGTAGACCCAGCATCTGAGTCCATCTTTGCTGTTCATTTTAACCAACAATTCAATTGTCTTAAGTTATATTTACAAAAATAAAAGGCTAAAACATATGAAAATACCTAAATGTACAGTTAATGGTTAGTCAGCAAAATTTTCCAAATATAAAAATCTTACATCAAGCTGTATCTGAAAGGTGGGAAAACAAATTACTACCTTATATCTGTTTTCACTTACAATTTGTATGGTGGATTACGTTCGGATACACTGAAACCATTAATTTTGCTGTGAAAGCAGAGCTTTTGGTGAAAACTACTTGTCATTATAGAGGAACACTAATGAATATGAGTGTGTGAAGAAATTGTGTATGTAGGAGGCAAATTATTGATACCCTTAGGATTTAATCTATGAAATTTTACACCTAATGCAAACTAGTAGCTGCATGATGTTCTTCAAAATTAAGTACCCTTTTTTTTTTTTTTTCAGAATTTTTCAGTCATGAACATGCTTTATCCGGGAATTCAGCTATCTTTATTTGAGAGAGTCTTTGGATAAGGTTCTAATTTTTATTTTTAATGTCTGTAAAAAAAGTGTAACAGAGGGTTGGGTTTGTTATGCCCACCAATGGTAAACTCCAACAGTAAAATAACTCTGTGTATGACAGCCTTTGTAGCACACCTTAAGGGTATAACTATTAGCAATAGTACTACTTTTAAGTCCCACTTTGATCTTCTGACTCTTATTATCATAGGAAAAAATTTTGCAAATACTGTTTGGCGTTAACGTGCTTTACTGGCCAAAACATAAAAGAAAAGACAAATATGAGATCATGATGAAACTCTCTGGAGTTAAGTTGTTTCACGGTAAGGCAGCGAAGCCTGTTTTTTAAATGCTCATCAGTTGAGTAAGAAAGTGTTTTGTTCTTAAGCATATATTGAATCCATTTTAATCTCTTTGTAGAAAGTTTTCTGAAAGGTGTTTAGTACGAATTTACTGAAAAAGTTGGGGAAAGTAATGTTATGACAAAAAAATAAAAAAAGAAAAACCAGCATGGGTATTTAAAAGTATTTACAAATTTATGGATCACCTGTTCACATAGACTTGAAGGTGCTTGCTGTGCCAAAGCCCTCAAAATCTATCCCATAAAATAAGAATTCCTTTGCAGCTGCAATATTGCTGACCTGCAGGCAAGAATCCTTTTCTATATGATGGTCTCCTTTTCTTGTTAAGATCTGTACAAAGTTTCCTAAAGTAACTTTATTACTTTGAGCTGTTTGATGTCTAAGTCCTCTTCATTTCTGAACACTTATTGGAGTTCTTGTCAAAAACTGTCATATTTCTAGGCAATTGTTAGAGGCAGAGACAGAAAGATAGCTGAGATCCTAATTTGGTTACTCAGCACTGTTATTTTGCTGTACTGTAGTTGTGTTCTTAGAAGTGTTTATAGTGCTGGTTTTCAGACATTTCAAAAATAAATGCCATCTCCTATCATAAAAAATGTCTCTTTTTACCTTGGCCACCATCAGGCAATAGCCACATGATATTCCTCAAATTCTTAAAAGTTTGCTAATTGCCATTAATGTATACTCAGCTTTCCTTAGTCAAGCCAAGGAGATGTTTGATCTGCACTGTTGGTCAACTGAGTCTTCATGGATCACAGTTTGAATACTATGCGTTAGAATATTAACAGCCTGAAGTGCTGCTTCAGACTAAGATTTCTCTTTGTAAGAGCGGGTGGAGAACCCTGGAATTTGTGTTTGTGCATTCAGAATAATGGAGAGCTGCAGCAGAAGCATAACTTACCAGCTCTACAAGGGATATCAAATCAAAGTAGTGTAACAAATCACAAAGTTCAAACTGAATTCAAGGATGGAAATGTGCTGTTCGAGTAATTATGTTGTTTTATTTACTTCTGAGTCAATGCAGACACGCAACTGGCAGTTTTCAAAGTCATCAGCAGTTCCATGTAAAAGCATTGGAAGCTTCTGGGTCTAGAAGGGTTTTCAGTGTTTGTTTTTCAGAGAGAGGCCAAAGTCAAAAGCTGGGCATTTTTCTTACAAAATCTGCCTTATTGTTTTAAATGCTGAAACATTTATTTAGTTGTATTGTGCTTTATCTCTGACCTGAATGCCTTTAAGGAATAAGTGAGATCATTTCTTTTTTTGAATACTGATTGTTTTGCAAGCTCAGAGATAAAACAAAAGTGCAGTTCCATTTATGAATTACATCCAAGTATACTGAATATTTTTAAAAGAGAATTCCAGATACAGATTTAAATACAACTTGTCAGTTTACGTACCAAAGAGTAATTTTCCCTTTACCACAACCATTTTATGTACCGAAGAGTAATTTTCCCTTTACATGCAGCCATTTAGCTGTAGCAAAGTCTAGTGGCTTTTTTCATTTTAATGTGACTGAATATATACTTCATTCTTACCATTTATGTCTTTTTAGACTAGACTAAAATAAAAACTTGTTTTCAAAGATCAAGGGTATATATACATTAGTTTTGTGTAGCGATGCAAACAAAATTTGAATTGGCCCATGCATTTCTTAAGCATCTAAAGTTTCCTTGACTTTAGCATATTCTATTTCTTAAATAATCATATCTGTGCTGATTGTGCAGACTTAGTTATAGCAGATGTGGGATGAAGCCAATTTTTTTTCTGTAAACAAATAGCCTCATATTCTGGTTTTGCAGTTCTCTGCAGATTACTTTTCAAAATTTAGTACATTTAACATGTACTTTTCAAAATGTAGTTCAAACTGTAGCTGGAAAAAAGGTAGAAATGGAAATGTAGAAATTAAGTCATAACACATTCTGTCATTCTATTATTAGATTTAATGTTGCCAAACATCTAAAATGACTGAAGAATCAAAATTCAGTAGGTAAGTGTCGGAACAGATGTGCTGAATTATTTGACCAACTGACTATAAAATGGTCTGTGGTGAGCAGGAAGGAGTATACTTTTGATTATAAAAGAACAGACAGCCTTACTTTCCACAGATGCAAGATTTCATCCATGGAATATAAAAATTTGAAAAGTGAGGCCAGTTGCAGATTTTGTAATTTATTTTTGTAATAATCACAGTATGTAGTTGTGTATTTTTCACCCTTCTAAAATAACGTTTATTAACGTATTTTGTATTTTTACTTAAGAGGTGTCTTTCACACTAAAATAGAAAATGAAATGAAAACCCAAAGAGTACAAGACCAGGAAGATTAAAACCAATTGAAATTCTAAAAATGTTTTTTTAGAGATAATTATTTCTATAATATTATAATTATTTAGAGAGCAAAGGTTACTACCAATTATGAGATTCATAGAGATGCATTATTTCTTGAATGTTTCAGACAAGTTAAAGAGTAATATTTACTCTCTATTTATATTATATTATTACTCTTTATTTATAAAAGAAGTAATTTACATTGATTATTCCCTTAATACATAGCTGAATGAAAAGCTTCCTGAAAGCCAAAGCAGATTTTTCAGTGGACTCCAAGATGATGGGGAAGATAATATTCCTTTTTAAAGGAAAAGTTTCTTCCATAGAATTAAAATACTATTCTAAGGTGCTTATTTTGGATTGTACATTACCATAGCTTTCAAGTTTTGGCAAATATTCAAGGACCAGAAAAACGAAGACGCATTAGAAGACTGTCCTTCTATTTTACCTATCAGAGATTTAAACAAGTTGAACAGGTGACAGATTTTCTTTGTTGAGCAATTTCTCTTGTATGCCATTCATGGTCAGAAATGCATCTGTGTGCAGGGGATTTCTCTCCCTTATATTCCTATACAAAGTCCTTTGGTGTGAGACAGGAAATTAAGTGATTTGATGCTAAATGCCCAAGATGTGATTTTGTAATAAATGCATCTTGGCGATGTCTTGTGCCCGATGTGTTTACCCCCCTGATGTACAGAAGGTTATATACCAAGAAGGTTTTAGTTGCTCTGTCTCCCAAGAATTCCCTACTATGACAAACTAGTGATTCTGGTAGGAAAAATGATTTAAGAAATTGTATTGCAGGATTCTGGGTTTAATGTCTTCAGTTACTGTATGAACAATGATAAAATTTATGCTTACAGCATGCTTTTTTGCTTTGTTTTTGCTTTAGCTTTCTTGACAACTGATGGAAAAGGGCAATCCTTTAATCATTTTAAAATTCCAGCTTGAACCTGTTGTTCCAGCCTAAGTATATCTTCTATTGGAAGAACTAATATTTGGTCTCCATCTCTCTTAACAGATTATATATTCAGCACTGGTGAGGCCGCACCTTGAATACTGTGTTCAGTTCTGGGCCCCTCACCACAAGAAGGACATTGAGGTGCTGGAGCAGGTCCAGAGAAGGGAAATGAAGCTGGTGAAGGGTCTGGAGCACAGGTCTTATGAGGAGCGGCTGAGGGAGCTGGGGTTGTTTAGTCTAGAGAAGAGGAGGCTGAGAGGAGACCTTATCACTCTCTACAACTACCTGAAAGGAGGTTGTAGTGAGGTGGGTGTTGGCCTCTTCTCTAAAGTAACAAGCAATAGGACAAAAGGAAATGGCCTCAAGTTGCACCACGGGAGGTTTAGGCTGGATATTAGAAAAAATTTCTTCACTGAAAGAGTGATCAGGCATTGGAACAGGCTACCCAGGGAAGTGGTGGAGTCACCAACCCTGGAGGGGTTCAAGAAACATGTAGATGTGGTGCTTAGGGACATGGTTTAGTGAGTTAGGTGGTGTTGGGTTGACGGTTGGACTTGATGATCCTTGAGGTCTTTTCCAACCTTAATGATTCAATGATTTCTATGATATACAAACTGGTGACTTGACTCTGTAAGACAGACCTAGGAACGTGTGTGTCAAGCTAAGTGTGTTTTGCAGTCTCTCTTTCTAGGTTCCTTGCAATTAAAAAACTTGGATTGTAGCTCTATTTCCACTGCAAATGTTACTTCTGTTGGTAAATGCGCTGGACCTCTTGCAAATGTTTTCACCTCTGAATGAACTGGAAGCATTGGTCAGCTCCCAGAACTTCGATATCATAGGTATTAGTCAGACTTGGTGGAATGAGTCCCACAGTCGGAGTGCTGGGATGGAAGGCTACAGGCTGTTCAGGAGGGATAGGCAGGGCAGGCGAGGTGGAGGTGTCACACTATACGTAAGGGAGAAGCTTGATTGTACAGCCCTTATAGTTAGTGATGATGTGGTTGAGAGCCTCTAGGTGAGGATTAGGGGGACAGAAGACAAAGGAGATGTTGTAGTGGGTGTCTGCTACCGATCGCCCAGACAGGATGTAAGCGCTGATGAGTTATTCTACAGGCAATGATGAGAAATTTCAGGATTCGTAGCCCTTGTTCTTACAGGAGACTTCCCAGGCATCAACTGGGAATACCATACTGCTGTGATGAGCAGGTCTTGGAAATTCTTGAAGTTTGTAGGAGATAACTTCTTGTCACAGGTACTAACCTAGCCAAGTAGAAAAGATACCCTCCTAGACTTCCTGCTTGTGAATAGAGAAGGACTTGTGGGAGATATGATGGCAGGTGGCTGTCTTGGCCACAGTCATCATGAAATGGTGGAGTTTAAAATGTTCAGTGTAATGAGAAAAAAGGACAGCCGAGTTGCCACCCTGGACTTCAGGAGAGCAAACTTTAAGCTATTCAGGGAGCTATTTAGCAGAGTACCCTGGGAACCTGCTTGTGAGGGCTTAGGAGTCCAAGAGTGCTGGTCAGTTTTTAAGAACCACCTTTTAGAAGCACAGGCTCAGGCAATTCCACTGTGTTGTAATTCAAGCAAGTGGGGCAGAAGACTAGCTTGTCTGAACAGGGAACTCCTCATGGAGCTCAAGAGGAAAAAGAAATTGTATGATCTCTGTAAGTGAGGTTGGGCTTCGCACGAAGATTACAGAGGTCTGTTTCATATATGCAGGGAGAAGACATGAAAGGCCAAGTCTCAATTAGAGATTAAACTGGCCAGTGTTGTGTCAGACAACAAGAAGGGCTTTTGAAAGTATGTTAATAGCAAGAGGAGGTCTAAAGAAAACATCGGACTGATTCTTCTTGAAGATGGTCACCCGACTCATAGGGATGAAGAAAAACCAGAGACATTCAATGCTTTTTTTGCCTCAGTCTTTAATAATAGTGATAGACCTTGGGCTGCCCAGTCCCCTGAGTCAGAGGGCCATGAGTGCAGGAACAGTGACTTTCCATTTGTGGACACTGAAATTGTAAGGGACCAGCTTTATGTTCACAAGTTGATGGGGCCTTATGGGATTCATCCCAGAATACTGAAGGAGCTAGAGGATGTTATGGCAAGACCCCTCTCAATCATCTACCAAAGGTCTTGGGAGCCTGGGGAGGTCCCTGCTGACTGGAAGCTAGACAATTTACCAGAAGGGTGTGAGGGAAGACCCAGGAAACTGGTAGTCTAACATCAATTCCTGGAAAAATTATGAAGATTATATTGGGTACTACTGAAAGGCATTTGTAGAACATCATCAGATGCAGTCAGCATGGGTTCACAAAGGGAAAGTCCTGTTTAACTGATTTGATATCCTTCTATCATAAGGTCACTTGCCCAGTGGATGAAGGGAAGGCGGTGGATGTAGTTTTTCTGGATTTTTAGGAAGTCTTTTGATACTGTCTCTCACAGCATCCTCCTGGAGAAATTGTCCAGTTGTGGGATGAGTGGGTTAACAGTGTGCTGGGTGAAGATCTGGCTGAAGAGTAGAGCTTAAAGGGTTGTAGTGAAGGGGGCTACAGCTGGCTGGTGACAAGTCACTAGCAGTGTTGCTTTTCCAAGTTTGCATTACTTCATAAATTACGGTTTGTGTCACAGCAAGAATCAGATGCTATCGGACATTGGTAATGTTTGAATCAGGGAGTACAGGGGTTGTGCAGCCAAGAGGGCAAACTGCATCCTGGGGTGCATCAAACACAGCATCACCAGCTGGTCAAAAAAGGTGATTATCCCACTGTATTCAGCATTAGTGTAGCCTCACCTTGAGTGCTGTGTGCTGTTCTGGGCCCCACAATTCAAGAAGGATGTGAAGGTCCTTGAATGTGTTCAGAGGAGGGCAACAAGCCTGGTGAAAGGGCTGTAAGGAATGTCCTATGAGCAGTGGCTAGGGACTTTGGGCTTGTCTAGTTTGGGGAAATAGAGGCTCAAGAGCCACCTCATTGCAGCTTCCTGAGGAGGGGAAGTAGAGAGGGAGGTGCTGAGCGCTTCTCCCTGGTATCCAGTGATAGGACACATGGGCATGGTTCCCAGCTGTGCCGGGGGAGATTTACACTGGACATTAGGAAGAATTTCTTTACCAAGAGGGTGGTCAGACACTGGAACAGGCTTCCTCGAGAGGTGGTGGATGCCCCAAGCCTGGTAGTGTTTAAGAGGCATTTGGACAATGCCCTTGACAACACGCTTTAACTTGGTTAGCTCTGAACTGGTCGGGCAGTTGGACTTGGTGATCATTGCAGGTCACTTCCAGCTGAAACACTCCTATTCTGTTCTAACAGCAGAAGTCATCTCCGCCCTTTTCTCACCACCTTTTTTTTTGCCGTGCCAAACTGCTAGTAAAAGAAGGCAGTCTGTACAAGCACACATTTACAAAGACGGATAGGGATACCACCGTCCCTACAGCCTCACCTCGCTCTGTTAACGTGCTAACACGGTGCTAACATGTGCCTATATACGTACTTATACATTACCACCTCCCCTTGGCAACTCGCAGCCCCGCGGCAGCTCTCCCGAAGAGCGGCAGGACACCCGCTGCCGCAGAACACACGACGCGCTTCCCTCGCGCACCTCGGCCGGACCTGACCGGTGCCCCCG
>NW_010141732.1:0-2513 GCF_000699245.1 Pterocles gutturalis
AAAGGGCCCTATTCAAAACATTTCCTTTCCCCTTCCGTGCGGTCATGTGGCTCTTCGGTTGTGCTCTTAGGGCTCTGTGAAAACCACCAAAAGAGGCTTAAATTTGAAATGAATGGTGCTGAGGAACGACTGATGTACAACTTTTATTATAGTTTGCAAACCGCTTTCCCAGTTCAGCGTTCAGCCATGAAGGCCTGATGTGAACAAAAAGGGGCGTGCCTGAAAGCATGTACGTCTGGTGGGAGTATTAACTGCTCTAAGCTGAAGAGCGTATTATTAATTGGTGCAATTTCCTTCTAGTAGTGCTGCTTGATGTCCCTCTGTGAGATGAAATTTTTAAGTGTCTGAGTTAAAAAAGAATGAAATCAGTGTTCCCTGCTGTTTTGTTTCTTGCTTCCATACTTAACACTGCAATTTTGAAAATTTAGGAGTTTGGGGGGGGGGGGGGGGGGGGGGGCGCTGGGGAGAGGGAGGAATTTTCTTCACTTCAGTAACTTCTTTCGTTTCTGCTTGATGTTTGTTTCCTTCTGTTTCTCCAGGTCGATGTTGTAAAAAGGCTGAATGTTCAGATGGAGCCCTCAAAATAATTGTTAGTGTAGTAATACTAACTAAACTCTTTTTACTTCAAAATATAATGAAAATGTTTGTTTTTTGAAGTTAACATCTTTCTTTATGGAAGTAAATGAAATTGCTTGACACTACTTGCAAATATGCATTTCTAAACAAAACATTTTCCTCATCTGTATGCTACTGTAGGACTTTCACTTAATTAGTAATTATTTGTGTTGAGGCACAGGTTTGTCTTGCTCTTTACTTTTGAGTATTGCTTAAATATGCAAGGCATAAAACGAATTCTTACTTACACATGAAGTTACTTGCAGCTGATCTGACTTCCAGCTTACTCTGAAGAATGGGTTGGCTGGGTATATGGTGGGTGTTTCTGGAAGAGTTTCAGACTGTATCTTTGAGTAGGCAGATAGCTCTAGTGTAACTTTTTGAGTGATCTTGCAGTTGTCCATACTTCTATTTTTTAGGCGAACAGTTTTAGATTAAATTTGTAGCTTTATGGAAGATTCTTAAAAGGAGAGTGAATGGCAGAGACCTTCTCTAGAGGAGAGGGTAGGAATAAGGTGTTACAGTTGCCAGTGAATGTGAGAAGAGGGCAATAAAACTGATCAGGTGCTTCCAACATGGTGGGGGGGTGTGTGTGTGTGTGAAGAGGTTAGAGTATAATTTACCATCTGCACTTCTGGGACTCCTGGCTTATTTTCTTGCTTTTTGCAGTTGCATTTATTTTGTGCCAGTCTCTGGCTGGTAAGCATCTTACATGCATACTCACAATCAACACACCCCACCTGACTTCCTTTGCATAATATCGAGGCTGCTAAATCTAGGACAAAGAGTTAATGCATGTGTCACTGATTTTATGGGACCTGAAACCTCCAGTAGAATTCCATTTCATTTTGAAGTGATCTAACATAGTACATGGAGTAACTTGCTCTCTCAACAGTCCCCTCGCTTCATCCTCTCAAAGGGCCTTCAAACAGTCAACTTAGTTTCAATGGTAATTTGTTACTGCCATGTAGTTAACTTGTAAGTCTTTTTCCCCAAGTATTTGAAAAATGCCCTCTGGCTAATTTCTTGCTGTGTATGTAGATCACATTTCACTTCCTTAACCAATTGTTAAAAAGCTTTTAGAACTGATCTTCTAAATGTACATGTTGGCCTTGGAAACTCAAAATTCCACTGAGATTGCTAGTATGGGTTTTGGTTGTAATGATACTAGGTATTTCTACCAGCAAACTTGCTTGTTTATGTGTTTAGGGACTCGTAGGGGTTGATACCTGCTTTGAAATAAGCTTTAGCTTGCTGATAATACAGCCCATTGATGAGTCAGAGCGTTATTATGTATTATACCTGCTGAAGACCCTGAAAATTTAGCTGGTGCAGTGATCTGTGAATTTTTCAGAAAGACTTACTAGCTGTAGTAACTGCTATTGCTCAACAGTTGGAGTGTTGTATTCAGTGCTATCTAGTACTGCTAACATGGTTTATCTCATTCAAATGAGATGCTTAAGTTGAAGCACTTGCTGTACAACTACATCTAATAATAATTTCTTACTAATTGATGAAATTTTTTAAATTTATTTTGCAGTAATCTATGCCAGCAATTATGACAATGTTAGCAGACCATGCAGCTCGTCAGCTGCTGGATTTTAACCAGAAACTGGATATCAATCTCTTGGACAATGTGGTGAAGTGCTTGTACCATGGAGAAGGCGCACAGGTAATGTGCACTTAGAACCTATGTCTGTTGACCATGTTTAAAAGTTGCTCAAATCAGTTGAGCAAAATTGATTTACTTCAGTAAAAGTCAGTAATATTAGTGAATTTACTTTGATAGTGACTAGAATATCACTGGTAATTCATGTTCCCTTGTTTAAAGGTAGGCTTCATGTACTCATGTAATTAATATTGAAATGGTGCCTAGAAAAATGTTGGTTGAGTGTGTG
>NW_010141733.1:0-21596 GCF_000699245.1 Pterocles gutturalis
TATATATATATATATTCCGAAATCATCTATTGTTAGTTTTAAAGATATGGCAATAAAGGAGTCTAAATTAGCAAACTTGTAGAAGCCATAACTGATAAAACAGCTTATTGAAAAAAGGTGGCAGTAATGCACTCTATGTGTGCACAAGTACGTAAGAAAATACACAGACGTATAAAATTGCACGCACACACTCACGCACACACATCCTTCCACACACCTCTATGCTCACGCATATACATATAGACAACAGGAGGAGTTAGAGACAAGTTAGAATTTGATTTGTACTTTGATCAGCCCTAACCTGTGCATAAAATAATGGAAAAAGGCTGTATTTCTGCAGGGCAGAATGGTCTAGACTGGGACTCGAGAGCATGAACGTTTTGGTTTGAAGTTTGGGCTATTTCCATCCTGGTAAGAGCCCGTCTGGTCATTGCCATGTACTCTTTATCCACGCAAAAATAAGCTTCCCACAACTAAAACGTATTTAAAATCAGTGCTTGTGGTGGGAAGAGTCAGTAAATGGCCACCAACAGCAGGAAAAGGTCTCTATCTGAGGCAGCTCCAGTCCCCTTAGTGGTGTGTGACAGCAATTGGACATGTGAACTACACTGTTCATCGATTCCAGGTAAGCTGAACGTTTTGGGTTATGGAATACGTCCCCCAAGTAGCAGGCTGAAATGTTACTGGCCAACATTTTTTGAGCAATCTGTCTTTACTGAAAAGAAGTTCTGTACACTGCGAACCAAGTGAAATGATCAAGTACATGCTGTTTCTAAGTTGTCTCCTAAACCTCCCAGATATGAGGTCTGATCAGCGTGCTCTGTGGTTAGAGGTTAAAAAGCAGATTATAAAATACCTAGATTCAGATTTTTTTTTTTTTTGTCCTGATTTGGCCTAAAATGGAGTGTATTAAACAAATTCTGGTCTGCAAAAGACCAGAATCAGTTAAAGCTATGAAACAATGTGCACTACGTGTCAATATTCTATTTCACTTACAAGAAAACACTAAGTCAGCTACCACAAATTAAGATATTTTCCTGATGTGACTTTTTTTTTTTGTTTTGTTAAAAAATATGTGGAGTAAATGTGTTTTTTTTTTTTTTAATTCAAAGTTTCAAACAACAAGATTCTTCTCTTTTCTTGAAAATATGTAGGAATCCAAACTAGTGTGTTTAGAGTCGGTTGACTGTGCAATCTCTTAGTGGCAACTGAACAGCTACAAAAAACTTTCTTTTTTTTTTTCTTTTTTTTTTTTTGAAAAATCTCCCCTTTTTTCCTGGTTTAAGAAGATAATAGTGTATTATCGCTCTGTAGCCATTAGATGGCAGATAAAAAGCCCCCTTTTAATATGTGGGTTTGATTTTTTTTTCTTTTTTTTCTGTTTTTCTTTTTTTTAAGCCCACACCAAAGAGGAGGGCACAAGGCAAAGCTGTATGAGTTATTCCAGAAATTGTGGAAATCACTTAGGGCAATAATAAAAACACTTCAGGGTACAAAAAAGCTTGACTACACATTTCAGTTTTCTTCGTCGAAAACACAAACATAAATTGGGCTTAACGCTCCTTTTTGTTTTCTATATGCACCTTGGCCTATGGCGTTTTTGCCCTGTGGCCCGCAGGGCGGTTAAGTGCGCAACACAATAAAACCAGTAGAGGTCCAGTTTCACTTCCCAGCTCTCCAGAGTTGGGCGAGTTTAATCTCAAAACTCCCACTCGACGGCCTCTTCTCGACTCGCGGCCTTCTCCAAGCGGTGGATGATGTTGTTCAAGTTCGCCGCTTTCTTTTTCCTCAAGGAGCTGTCTCGCGTGTTCCTGGAGCTCGCCGCCTCGGAGAAGCCGAACAAGCTCTGAAGAGAGTTGGCTTTCTGCGAGCCTGCGGCCGGTGTCGAGCTCGTACTTGGCACGGAGATTTTCTCTGAACTTTCTTTTGACTTGTAGGAGCTCTCCCCTGTAAGGACTGAGGTGGAGGCAGCTGAGGTAGAGGCATCCCCTTCCGTGGCAGAGTTTGGCAGTGTCTCCAGAGCCTCCCCCGGGCGCTGCGGTGCCGGCGGGGAGCTCTGGCGCGGTGCTCGGAGCCTGCCCTCGTCGTCGGTGTCCTCCAGGCTCTCTGCCTGCGACGGCTCCGCTTTCTCCGAAGACCTGGCGCCTTGCAGTGCCTCTTCCCCCGCTTCGAAAGCCGACTCCGCGGGCCCTCCCTGAGACTTTGTGGTTGCATTGCTGTACTCATCCGCCTCCGGGCCACTCGGCTTGCCTTCAGGTGGGCCTTCCGCGTCCACGCCGTCGCAGCTGTCTCCCTCAGAGCTGTGAGCGGCCCTGCTGCTGCGGGCAGAGGGAGAGTCGCTCGTCCCGGCCTGGCTCTGGCTCCCGGCTTGGATCTCCTCGATGAACAGCTCCCGGCGGATGCGAGACCTAGGAGACAGGGGAAGAGGGACAGTGAGTCTGCTGGGGGTCACTCGGAGCCGCCCTGCTCTACCAGATGCGCCATTCAAGACACCATTTTGTCCCGGCTTACAGGACAGACCCAAGCTGGGTCCCTGGATGCCCTCACACCCTCAACCCAAAGGACTGACTGAATGGGCGTCTGGAAGAACATGAAACATCGTCATGATGCTCTTAATTTCATCTTCCCCAGGCACACGCCCGCTGTGCTGGAAGGGATGCAGGCTGCAAGCCCCCGACCGCCCCGGGGCTCCTCCACGGCACAGCGGGAGGGCGGGTGGCCGCAGCTGGGATTTGGAGCAGATAAACCATTTCTAGCAACTTCTGCAGTGCTTAGTGTCGAGACTGACCCTCCTAGTAACCACAGCAGGCATTATGGGATAAAGCAAAAATATAAACTTTAGGCAGATGATCGATTTGTACTAAAATGACTGGTGAAAACCAATGACAGATCATCTTCCCTTTGTTTGCAAGTTTAAATTAAGTAATATTCATAATTGTGTGCTCAATTTTTACAGCACTGGATGTGGTTTAAGGGACAGAGATGAAAGGCTCTGCAGTCTCCCATTCCCACTGAAAGTCTGACATCAGGAAGGCGAAACTTTACAACACACTGGACCAGAAAAGGGATGATTTAAAAAATATGAATACATTTCTAGTAGATTCAGAAGAAAACAGCTTCTAAATACAAAACAATTCAGACTTCTACTACAAATGAGGCACAATTTGCCTAAATAAAAAACTAACATGGAAAAACTCTGGACAACCCCCTTGGCCACCAAGGAGAAATGAAGATGAAACAAAGTCCATCGTTCTGAAACCGCCCTGGGGAAGCACAGCCTTTTGACAGGTTGTCAGTCTATGAGCTAGTCTGACTTCTGCCTCATTTTTTATTTAAAAAATCAATTTCAGAACATGAACAGTGACAAGGCAAGCAGGGCATTTCAAGGGAATTACTGCACTCCATGTGTGGTTAAAATTGCCTGGTGTGCCACCTCATGCCTCCTGTTAGGTGTGCAATGATACCCCAAACACAATACCTTTGCCATTTAACTTGGTCCCTCTCCTCCCTCTTCCTTCCCTATTTAGGAGCTCCCAACATCCTCACAAGCACAGAACAGTCCATGAAAAAATCCTAGGTTCTAGGCTAACTCTTTCTCTGTACTGGTCTGTCAGCAGGAGAGGTTCTGACCACTGCTCAGGTCCTAATTTGCAACCAAGAGGGAGCCTCAGTGACCTGTGGTCAGGGAGGAGACTACAGATACAGGGAAAGTTTAGCAAACTTTATCTTTCAGAGTGAAGATAACACTTCTGGTTTGAGCCAGAGAGGACTGCCAAGGGTCTTGCCAGTCACAAATGATATGCTGTCCCAATGCTGATGGCTGTACGAATTTTTAATTTTTCCCTAAAGGTGCTACAGAAGACAGCACACACTGGAAAAAAATTATGATAAATGCAGAACACCTCTGAAGCAGCATCTGAATACTGCTTTCGAAGCTAATGGTATTATTGACTTACTTGAAATGCAACAGAGTATTTCAGCAGTATTTGCTGACTCTACACTTTTGAAGGATTTAGGGGTCTGTAATTTTCCCTAGGAGAATATTATTCACCTAACAGAAGACCACAGGTGCTACGATTAATTTTCTATTACCATTAATTGCATGCATCCTGCAACATCGATTATCAGGCTCTATTTATGCCTATAACCTCCCTGCATGGACATTGATCCAGAACATGCTGCTTCTGTAACGTTCCCCAAGTCAGGGGAGCAAACAGTAAGAGCTTTGTGCCTGCATGGCATTTAAAATACCTCCGCTCCAGCAAGATACTGAATGATGACATGCTGCTCACCGAGTATCTGACCACAGCCCCACAGGATACAGGCTCGATGTCTGTGGAAATCCTTGGAATTCACACCCAATATATTGCTTCTGGAATTTAGTCTGGCTCCTGATTAACACAGTAATTAAATCCCTACAGTAAAGAAGAACTGGTGACAGCAGCTAGGGAATTCCAGAGCACATTCCTTGCAGTGGCCTCGACATCAACACATCCCGTTGGCATTTATCAGTGTAACTCAAAATACCAGAGATCTCCTGGGGTTTGTGTCGCAGTTGCCTGTACAAGCCTTCACACAACATCTGAACAAGCACAATGCTACAGTTCATTGAGAAATATGCCCAGAGTAAGAGCAATGAAATTTAGGATCCAAGAGCGCCACATTACAATTCAAGAAAATTTGGTTTAATTCCTGATGCTTCCATAACATCATCTGTGTGACCTTATCGAGTTTATGTGAAGCGGGACAGAAATCCCTGCCTCCTGCTCTTTTGTACTATTGTTAAGACAATAAAGCCTCAAACTCTGATGTGTCCTGCATGTGCTTCACTAATGCAAAGTAAGGTACATTTATTTTTATGTTCTGAGAGCTATGTGATTGGTATGGATGCAAAGCCATAGACCTGCAGAAGTTTGCAGACATGTCAAAATCCTTTATACCTGTTTATATTCTGAAGTCAATTATTTCTTTGCCTGCTGAAGATTTTTTTTCAAGTTTCTTTTGTTGCAGAAAATAAATCCTAGTGCTGACTTCCCATCTGGTGGACATAAAGGTAGATTCTGCTGTAGCAACCACCTCTGGAAAGTGAGGTTTGGGCTGAATCCCAAAGGAAAAGCATCACTGCAACAGGAATCCCAAGAGACAGGAAGACAAACTCATCCAAATCTGTACCCTGCCTTACCTGAAGTTACTTTAAAGAAAAATTTATATTAAAGAATAACTAGATGGTCTGAGATGTGGAACTGCTTCTGTATGAAGAGTCTTCAGTTTGGAAAATAAATGTCTGAGGGAGAGTATAGAAGACATAAATAAAGTGAAGTGTGGCCTGGAGAAGATGAAGAGGGGAAAGACTACCCATTTCTTATAATACATGAGATGCAGAACATTCAGACCCTGTTCTGCTAGCAGAACGTGTAACCTGTACCTCTTCTGCAATGTCCTGCAAATGATTTAAGAGTACTTCATGCACAAAAGCTAAGAAAATTATTCTACAGAGGAAAAGGAACAGGCACATGTTTGGATTTCTGTTTGGAGCACCCAGGGCTCCAAAGAAGCTCAAAACATCTCTTTAAAGTCCTGGAGACTCAGCAGGAGCACTTCTGGGAGCAGGTCCAGACCAGTCAGTGCTGCTAGGCTTGTGCTACCCACCAGCCTACAGCACCTTGTTTATACATTTTTTATTTTGTATACAACTGTCAGCACCTAGTCTACATTAATGTATAGCTTGGTGTGGCTAAACACGCTGATCAATCATGACTTGTCACGCTTTCTAGCAGCACGCCTAAACAGGAGATCTGATGATAATGAGGAAGATGACACATGCCACCAGTGCTCCTGCACTCGTCTGCGTAAGTGAGAACAGCACATTTTGCTGTCAGGCCGAAGGGAACATATTTTCATAGGCATTCCTCCAACTTGTGTATAATTGCCGAGAAGTGGGAATTGGAAGAGAGGCCTGCATTTGGAGAACTGAGCAGTGAAAGAGGCTGCATCTGTAGCGAATTCAAGTCAATGAAATTCAGCGTACATATGATTACTCATTGGTTATAATTTTTAAATTTTATATTGTTTACTATAAACATTATTTAGCTATTGCACATACTATTTGTGAGGTATCTCATTAAACTGCACTACTTCTGCTTCACCAACTTCCCTGCTAAAAGCTGAGAAGGGCCAAAGTGGAAAATACCCTTTAAATGTTGGCAGTTTCTGAAAACAAACAAGTTTAGCAATCTGGACTAATTAGGAACATTACTGGCTCCGAGTGAAGGAGCAGAATAGTACTAAATCTGGTATCGTAACTGTACCTGTTCAATATTCATTAGCACAAATTTCTGTGAGAAAAGTCTGCTGCACTAATTAAGATTCCGAATCCCAAGCACGGTAGATAATATGTTTATTCAAATCCTTATAATTTATATATGCCACTCCAGCATTGTTTATTTTTATCGGCGTCTCTAGGCCAAAACCTACTTCAATGTTTCAAATGTGGAGAAGGTTCCTTCTAATATGAGAAAGGAACCAAACAGACCAACATCTTATTTCATGTCAGCAGGACTCAATGATTTAATCATAACAGCACAACAAATCTGTGGCCACATCTGACTTCAGGGTTATCAGTCCTAGGCCCTTCATGACTGTGCGGAGCTTCCCAGCAATACAGCACACACTGTGCCTATTTTCAGAGCTCAGTGGCTCAAGACCTGAAAGAAAATCCTCTTTTTGCTCTTACGTGAGAAAATTACATGATGAAAGCAGTGCAATTCTGATGGCACCCGGTAGAGGACACTTCCAAGCACCCCCCCACCAAGCGACCCAGGTGTAACACACAAACACACACCTATATGTGTATATATGTACAAGTGTGTGTCTGTGTGTGCATACACAAGAAAGATCAGTCTTGCTTACTTCAACGGGATTTATAAATATTCAATAGTGGACATCTCAAAATCCACACCCACTCCAAAAGCGAGACTTTCTGTTTAAAAGCACTACTTACATCAACATGTGAATATTGCTGTTCCTCGGGGATAATTTAAAATTAGTCTGGAGCATTAGCATTATGGGTAGTTAGAACCTCCCTGCTGTCGAAGCTGTTCATTTTGTACAACTGCTCAATGCTAGCGGAAACAGACACAGTCTGCTGGAGCAGAGCAGCACCCTGCCAAAGCAAGTAAAATAAATCCTTCATGAGCAGGGCTCCCGGGAGATCTCATACCTGTAATTGTGGAACCAGTTGATCACGGTGCTGGTTTTCAAGTTGAGCTGCGTGGCGAGTTCCTCAATGGTTTTTGGTGATGGGTATGGCTTTTGCTGGTAGGCTCGTTTCAGAGCTTCCTTCTCTTCTGGTGCCAGCACCACCCTGGGTTTCTTCAGCTGGTGCTGCGGCTGCGGGCTGGCTCCCTGGCTGTAGTCTATTCCAGCGGACGAGGACTCACAAGACTGACTGTCGCTAACAGAGCTGTGTCGCCGTTTCATGTAGGCTGAAAGAGAAGCGCAGCGGATCAGCCCCAGCTGAATACAAATGCAAAATCAATGAGTATACGAGCTGTGGCATGAATGTGAAGGTGACAGGCTGCGGATGCATGGATGGGCTATTTGGAGAGAACAGAAAGGAAGGAGCATCACCGCAGATCAGAGGAAAGCAAATGTAGGGGGGATGCAAGAGGCAGAGAAAGAAGAAGAGGGAAAGAAAAGAGGATGAATCGCACAGAGAAGGAAAGCTGCCATAGTTTTTCTGCTTTTTCTATGAACGTGGGACATGAATAACACGGTTCAGTTAACACGACTTATTTAAAATTCACTCCTTCAAGAGTGGCAAACTTCCACATAAGCACCTCATTAGGACAGTTGCACTTCATTTCAACTTAAATAGTTCTGGTTTTTAAACACTTAAGGTGTACACTAAGGTCTCTGAATTAAAAATACGACTCTGGAAGCTGAAGACAGCCACAGCCATGTCTCCAACACACGATGGCGCCCGGAGCCCAGAGATCCCAGTGATGGGCTGAATAACCCGTCAGGCGTTTGCTGCTTTTTCCTACAGATCTTCTCTATAGCGGTGACAGCTTATGAAAGAAAAACAGCCCACAGCATCCTCCTCCCCGACGCAAGGCTCGTTCAAAAACGCATATACTTTTAAGAAAGCTCTCACTGCACTGATGGAGCTCGGCGAGGCTGATGGCTGAAGCCTTTGATACCACCGCCGACTCTCCTCCCTGATGGGGACTGAATTATCCTGGCAAATTCTGCAAGGCAAGAGTCCTAGCAAACGCTGTCAGCGACTTGATTGATTTACACCAGGCAAAGAGAGGTGGGATTTACTGCACCTGGCAGTACTGTGCACAAGCATTGCTAATGAGGGGGCTGAAAACAGCAAATATAGATGAATCTTGTCAATAAAATATTTAATGGCCTGTTAAATACCTTCTAGATATTTAAGAGTTTAGGTATTCAAGAGCTGCAATTTGATAACCTTGGCTATTAAGTTCCGGATTACACCAGCCTGACATCGATCTAGCAGGCACTAAATCTCCAGCAGCCAGGAGCTCTGAGCAGAGCCAGGGACCAATGTGGTGCACGTCACACCAGTCAGCAGCCAAATTCTTCAAAAAATAAATTTCTCTCTCCCCCCAGCTCTGCCTTTAGGCTGAAGGAGCATGAAAAATAAAAATTCAACGCAATCGAATAAACTGAAATGTTGAAAGCCCTTCTCACACAAGACAACTTCTGGCAGAGCTCCCTGCAGGACTGGTTTGGTTTTCCGTCTCCAGTGGGTTTCAGCATCCTGTGCTCTACACGGTGGTACGTCCAGTGGGACCTTCTTACACTGTGTCTTAACTATCGTTGAAACAAATCTTGAACACAGTCTGGAACCTTTGGGGGTATCTGCATGGCCCTCATTTTGTTCTTCCTGAATGTGACAGATCACCTGTGGATTGCCTACTGTGTAAGATCACTGATATGGAACAGAACCTGAGTTGCTCACGATCCATCACTCGGCCATGATACAGTCCTGCACGCGTTTGAAATAACCATAAAAAGCAAAGTTGTTGTTTTTTAAATAAACTTCATTTAAGAAATTATCTATTTAAGTTGTTCCAATGGGATGCAGAACTCCGAAGTGACTACAGATAAACGCATTATTTCAAGGTGACCTATTGGTCTTATTTTTGCAGTCGTCAAGGAACTGTTACAACCTTCACCCACGGAATTAATCATTCCAGCAGTATCATCTCACACTTATATAAGGTCTTTTAATCTCAAAGAGTCCCAGGTGTTATTTCAAACTTCCACTGACGTGCAAACTATAGACAAGGTTCCCTGGTCTCCTTTGACAGCACAACCAGGAGGGCTGAAGGACAGCATCTATCACTTCAGCAACGTGCAGCAGCTCAAAGGAGGCCAGGAGACTAAACAGAACCTCGCATGGAAGATGTAAAAGGTGTTTAGGCTATCTCTAAGTGGAGTTTCTGGAATAGCTGGTCAGGCGACTGAGTTAACACAAGACACTCGAGCATCAGGATGCTCTGAATCTCTGCTTTCTCTGCTCTCCAAAGGACGGCATTTCTGGTGAGTCAGAGCTCCCATCTTTAGACTCCCAAGGACAGCATGGAGCCATAATAGCTTGGGAAAAATGTCATGCTCGCATGCCTACCTCTGCTTTTGTAACCTCACACTGGGACCGCAAAAGGTTTATTTGGATCTCTCAGGTGAACAAATTATATAAATGCATGTATTTCCTTAACATAAAAATAAAGAGGAGGATGGGCCATTGTTCTGTCATAAGCAGTTGTTTTTCTGGACGATAATATATTATCAGAAGAAACTTCCATGGGGCCAAAGGCACAATCCTGGCACTACACCATATGCTGGACTAGCACCTCAGCTTTAGCCTTCAGTGGTGGTCTCTGGAAACTTTAGATGACATTCATAAAAGCTTTTCCTTTTTAATTCTCATTTTAAACATATGTGCTGCGTGTAGACGACATAAGGAGATCATTCAGCACATTTGCAGTGACAGTAAGGCTCAAATTGGAATCCAAGTCACAAACACACTTGATTTTTGGAGAAGTTTGATTTTTGCCTGTGATCCGTCTCCACTTCTCAGGAGACCTATGAAAAAACACAACCCCAAATGTAATTTGGCCAAAGGTCTGGATCTGGGTCTGAGACCAACTTGCCAAGGCCAGCTCTATCCCCTGAGTTTTACTACCTTTTTTCCCCCCCACTGTTGCCAACCCAGCATCACCGTGTCCCGCTGGGAAGACTCCCCAGCCTGTGCTCAGCTATAGATGCTGCAGGTACTACTGCAGAGCTAGCGGCTGCCCACTGAGGTAAAACACAGCCCCTTTTAATATCATTTTTATCTTATTCGGTATTGAACAAGATTATTAAAAAGTGAAATAATGGGGAAATAAAGGGAATTAAATTTTCTCCTGACAGCAGGCTTCAGTACTGTTCAGTGAGGAGTGTGACGTTACCAGCAGCACACACATCGGGAGGTTGTAAAGAAAGAGGAATGAACTCTTCCAAGGCAGGAAAAGTGGTGCAGAGTGTCTCAGCCTGGTGAGCACAAACCCCCAGCTTCCCCCAAAGAGGTTCGCTAATGTACGTTGCAAATTTTCAGATCCTCTTAAAATGGACATTTATAGCACACATACCTCAGACTGGGAGAAGAGAAAAAAAGATATACGCAGCTCACCTTTATCATAATTATTAATTTACTCCCTTAATAAAATGTGGCAGAGATATAATTGATAATAATGTTTCGCTGGTAGCAGACACGGTCGCATTGTTCTTTAGCTGACATTAGCTGAAGGGAAAGTTAAATTCTTAATGTGGCTCTAGAGCAATTTAAAAGGTGAAATCACAGGGTCCTTACCTGCATGAAAGGATTCTGCAGAAAATACAGGGCTGAATTCACTTTAGAGTGCTCTGCTATGAGGACAGCACTTACACAGCTCAGAGCTCAGTACAGAGCCTCAGTGATTTATTGCCTTATCTCTATTCAGGTGTCATCTACAGAGCATATGTACTGCACAGCATTTGATAAGAATCCAGTTTAGAAAACAGTTTTGAAAGGATATTGTCAGTACTACTTTTAAATTATTTTTATTTTATTTTCCTGCATTATGGGCGATATTCTCTTTGAGGCCATAAAAATCCAGCGAGTTGACAATTTTATTTCTGCCATGTTTCTAATACAGCAAAACCCATCATGGCTCCCTTTGGTTTACAGCCCTAAGTGGGAAACCCAAGTGGATTTTACTCCCCATGGAAGATCAGACACAATTTGCAGTAAGATACGGCACTGTGTTATATTATACTGGTTACTATGACAAGGAGCTGAATTTCTTCTTTAAGCATGCAAGACTACAATTTTCCCAGAAGCTCCCTCACTGCAGTTTTTAATATAATCACAAAGTTCTTGATCAAATGTGTTAATGCTTTCAGGACATCAGTCAACAGCCGCGCTTTCAGCACACACAATTAATGCTGTCTGTACTAATACCATTGAGGGATAGCTCAAGAGACGTATATATCATTAATTAGTTAACTGCTGATAATGGCAGCCTATGAGTCTCTCCTGTAAAATCACACGAATGCACTAAAAACAGGGCTCTGAATAATCACTGGTTTTTAGTAATGAATTTAAAACATAGAGAGTTGGACAAATTTTCAGGATGTTCTCCCTCCTAAGATACCCAGTAACAACTGAGATCTCTCACAGGTACATACTCATGACCTCACCGTTTTACGTGAGCATGTATTAACACAGTCACCTTCCCCCATCCCTATAAAGGGCACAAATTTAATTATTCTCAAATACCCTTTTATAAAGACTGCATTTTTCTTTCCTCCTAGCGACCATCAGTGCAGGACTGGCAAGAAGCTCTCTCAGGAATCAATGCACAGTTCTCTCAGCCCAACAGCACAGTTCTCTCAGCCCAACATCTGTGCCCAGCTGCAGAACTGTTAACAACCCAAAGCCAGCTCCCAAACTCACATTTCTCATTTGGTAAGGCAAGTTATCAGTGATACACCGGGGCCTCAGTAATTAATCTATAGAAGAATATAGCAATGATTTCATGACAGCTGGTGAATATTCAGGGTCTGGGGTTCGTTTTTTGTTTGGTGCTTTTTTTTTGAGATGTACCCGCTTGAGCTAGCATCAAATAAAGCTACGAAAAAGTTGTCATGAAGTCCTTTTGCATAACCTCCATAATACTGGATCAATGCTGCCTCTATACTATTTTTGGAGAATTATAAAAGACACGGTCATCTTTGAAATAACGGAAAACATGAGTCAGCAGTCTGCTCCAAGTTACCTTTTTTCTCCATTCGTTTCATATCCATCAGCTTCTCCACGTTGTTGGGATCGTTCAGCCACAGCTGCATGCGGACAAAGGGTTCCCGTCCCTTCAAACTCAGCTTGTGCCAGGGCTTCGGGCGAGCCAGAAGGTCTGAGACAGAGCCTTGTGTTAGCCCTAGGATTGTCTCCCCAAACAAACGCTGACCTAATACGAAATGGAAAATGGCATGAATTCCTTCAGCTCAGAGGCGAGGCTAACTAAAAAGACAGAATACGTCTACAAGATAATTTGTCAATTATTCTTACTTCAGAATTGCTTGAAAACCCAAAATAAATTTAAAAGAATAAAAGCTCTGCCTCCCCACTAAAAGCATAAATACTGAGCTTTAGTTTAGTTCTTAGGATCTGACTGTGGCAAAGAGGGGAGCTCAACACATTTGGGGACTGGGACCTTAAATGAGTAAAATGAATGAGATCAAAGATAAACTGAATTTTAGCTAAGCAGGCAACCAGTGAGAACAGTGAGGCTACTTAGCTCTTATGCAGGAGGGCAGCGCAACAGCTTCATTCCAACAGGGCAATCCAAACATTTCAAGCAATCAATGAACCATGACCAATGCAACCCCCCCTTCAGCAACAGTGTCCTCAAAGACACATATTTTCTGCCTTGTACTATCTCTGGTGTGCTAACCGTGTCTTACCAACTACAGATAATCCCATTTTACACCATAACAGCTTTTTTTACAGCCTCTACAGTACTTCTAGTTAAGAATACTTCTTTTTAGTTCTCTTTCAAAACGCTATTGTCTGTCTGGCAGGGTAGAACTGCATATGCTTCCCACCGTACAGCATTTCTACGTGCATTGGTAACACTGATTTTACATGGTTAAGCTCTAACTTATCAAGGATGGTGGAAAACGCCTGTGCAGCTCAAACCCAACCATACAGCTGGTTTTCTAAAGCCCTTCCCTTCAGTGTTCTTCCTAAGCTGAACAGTCTTGATCTGCAGCAGCTTTTGTTACAAGACAGAGCCCGAAGTCATCCGAGTCACTGCTGGTGATTTCTGATAGAAGTGCAGCTATCGTGTATTTTCAAGGTAACCCAAAGATCTTTCCATACCGACCAAGTTTAGGCTGCAGGGTCTTGGGTCTGAGCCTAGCTTTGGAATGCCCTCCCTAATACAAGGCAGAACGCTTTTCCTTCACTACCTAGCCATACCAGTGGCAACAAACAGACCCCTAAGGAAAAATGCAGGTGCATGGGGGCTTGTGCTCCTACAGCCCCGCAGGACACGCCTGCGCTTGGAAAAGCACCCTCAGCTCTTGCCTCCACAGCCTCACCTGATCCTGACACACGCGCGCTGGGGGAAATACCTGCTCTATAGACCCATCCCCTGTGCTTAACTCCATGAATCTCCTCCTCCTCTTTAAAAACATCCCAAAATTTTCGCCCTGCTGATTTTTTTTTTTTGCCTGTACGAGGAGAGGGGGGGATGTGGGACCAGTGAGAAGCCACAGAATGTCCTGTTCAGGTACATGCGGCAGGTGGGTCTGCAAAGCTTCTGGCAGAAGCAGCTGAGATAATGGAAGGCAGAAAGGGGAAATGAGGACAGGGCTAACATGACAGTCTGCTAATAAGCTCTAAAACTAACCCTGAAAATTCTTACAGACTGAACAGAAACCTAAATTCTGAATTCACTTAGTTCCTAAGCAATATGTTATTTTCCTCAATATCAGGAAAATCAGACAAAAGAAGTAATTCAGGGCCAATTTTAGATCATGTGTATTGCAGAGTTAACCTACTCCCTGTTGCATTTAAAAACATCCGGTTTTAAAAACCTCATCCATTTACCTTTAAACCTGCCAGCTACTAGCAAGATAAGACAGCTACTATAAAAATCTTTTAATTTGCCTTTGTAAATAACTTTCCTTTAACATTCCCCACACTTCCTAACCCCAGGCTGTAACGCGATGAGCGTTCTTTCCAGCCGCCGCGAGAGCTCCGCCAGCCGCTGTGCAGGGCCAGCGTGGCCACTGCCACTGCCCATGTGGCTGCACGGTAAATGGGAGCAGGGAACTGACCTGAGTCAAACCAACCTACCAAGAATAAAAGGACCTCTTTCAACTCAGGCCAACTGGTCCAGTTTACTGTGTGGCCACATGAACAGGAATACCAGCAGAAGTTTGCAAAAGGGTTGGGAACAGGTACTAGCAACGCTGCTAAAGGAAACAAACTTCAAACTGCAGCCTAAAAACTAAAAATGCAAATATGGCAGGGGTAACATTATGTTCTCTAGGTGTTAAGAACAAAGCTAAAGATGTTTGTGTCATTTATTTTATCCCAGGATATGGCAGGACGGGATAAAACACCTGAAAGACTCCCAAGCTAATGGGGAATGTGTTAGAAATCGTTCTCAGGAGGTAGCAAGTGTATCACACTCCATCTTCATCAGCGTGCTATTAATAACTGGAATATTTTTAAGCACTAAAACTCCCGCTAATTCTCCCCATCTTTTACTCTAATATCCTTCACGTCTGTTCCCACTGATGTAGCCCCTCATGGACAAAACTTTCTGTAAGTTATGATGGTTTCACAGTCAGACCTGGCCCTTTCTGCAAAATCCCCACCACTGCAATCCTTCACCAGCTCACTGCATTTGCTTCCCCGAGTTACATGTTGCCCAGCAGGGAATCACTGATAATATTATGACATTTGGGGACTAGGAATACCAGCAACACCTCAGCGTTAATGCTGCCAGCATCGTTTGCTAAAATGGTGACTGCTGAATGAATGCTAAAAGGCGTGGGAGGAGAGACCCACCACACATCTTGAATGGTTTTGCACAACCGTGGTCTTTACTGGCCGATGATATTGGAACAACTGAGCCACCACTAGTTGCCTAGGACAGGTTCACGAGACCCTGCGACAGAGAAACCTGTGCACCGAGTCAATCTGGCGCACTAGCACACTGAGGGCACAAAAGGAGACATTGAAACTGGTTCCACACCTAATGCAGAGTTTGGGGCACATTTCCTGGCTCTTCTGCTGCTTTTTAGGCTTGTCAGCCACACTGTAGGAAAACAAAAATCATGGGAAATAAAAAAGACTAAGTAAAAATGGCATCAAAGCAAATGTAAACAAAAATACTTTTTCAAACCTCTCTGGAACACCAGAGCAGGTACAGCACTCAACAGCATTCTGCCCAAAAACTAGGGGCTTGGACCTGCAAACCCAACCCGTGACTTGGGGCTTTATCTCTACATTATCTCCACTGAACAAGCAACCACAATCTGCCCACTGCAATGTGCATGAGCAAGTAATTCTGCTGGGTTCAGTCAACACAACCTCATGAAGGATATGTCCATGATCAAGGCCATTTTCTTTTTTTCCCAAATTACCTTAAGTGAGAACTTGCAACCTCCCCCATCCCAGTATTTTTCCCCTTTAAAAAAAAGAAATCTAAGATAATAGCAAATTATTCTGTGTCTAGCTGAAAAAAGGCTTCCTCACATACTAAAATACAGGAGTTTTTACTCATACAGTCATAATGTTCAGACGATACGGATGGAATTCTTCTCACATAAGTATCATCAGCAGTTCAAATCTAAACCTATCTTTTTGGCCCCATCTGTAGTGAATGGAGAGAAACTGGTACTTCTGGAGAGTGATCCATCCCCACCGTCTCAGACACCTACTTCGACCATCTAAACACAGGAGAGATGAATCCCAAGCTAAGCCCCAGAAGCACGTGCAGGTAACACTGGGGCAGCCCTACTGCCTTCCCGCTAGAGCCTGCAAAGGACTCCTACAGGTTTCCCAACACCGTGTGAGGGAAGCAGGTGTCAAACACATACAAAGAACTCGTGATTTAGAGGCACAGTGCAGCATTCAGTGTGGATTTCCCATACTCAGATCAGGTTATTCCCTTTGACTATTCCCAATGTATAGCCATGTCAACATTACACTGGATTTGACACCCAAAAACTCATCTGTAAGGAAAAGCAGCCTTAGCACTGCACATCTCTACACAAAACAACTGAACGGCCCCATACACTTATCTACAGGCTCACCTAAACCTCAGCTGAGCCTGGATTTACGCTCCTAGCTCTACAGTAGGCTATGCTTTTGCTTGTGATGTGCCTCTCTCTCCAATCATACCGGACTCCTCTACTTCACCTACACCTAAAATGCTGGGGGGCCTTGAATTACCAACATGGGCAAAAGAGCACTTCTGAAGGGGAGATCTCACTGGCTTTTTGGGTTTTGGTCTTGACAGCTTGCTAGACTGTATTTAGGGAGGTGGGAGCAGTAGCTGGGTGGTGAGCCAGGAGCAGAGCTTAAGAAGAGTAAGGGTAGGTTGACATTTAAGTAGAGTGTGATGATCTGAAAGGATTTTTCTACCAGTTTAAAAAAACATAAAAATCTTCTTAACAGATTAAAACTTAGGCCAGAGTAAAAATCAAGTATTCTTGTAAACATCTGCTGAAACATAGCTTAAAAATAAAAGCATGAACACTTTCATTTTATTTTGGTAAAGAAAAAGGAACAAAGCGATTTACCAAGATTGTTGTCCGTTAGCACTTCTTTGACCCTCTTCGTAATGCCATACGTATCCAGCTCAGGGGACATAGCAACCAGTTCTTGAATGCTGAGTGCCGAATGGCCTGACAGCGGCAAAGGTGTTGTAGATTGGGATTCAGAAGCAGGCGCCTCGCTAGATTCTTGGGTTTTGCCATCCTTACTCGTCTCTATAGCGGGACAGGGTTGCTGTACCAGTTCAGTCAGGCTTTTCACTGATTCACTGGAACTCATGGGAGATTCAGGAGCAGGACTGCAACTGGCAGAAGTCTTTGGAGTGCTTTCTGTAATTAAAAAAAGAAAAAAAGTTCCCACTTTAGCATAATCGTTATGTTTTGACTGCAGGATATTTAACTTTCCTTCTCATTTATATTCTACCTTAAAGAAATGCCTAAGTATGCAAAATGCTACTCGTTACAACTTGGTTACTAAAAGCTTCTTTTTCAAAACAGAATTATTTTCTAATTTTATCTTGAGTCATCTCTGCTTTCTTCTAAAGACAAGATGTGCAAACACAAATACAAATAAAAATCAGGAAAAAATGAAGTGCACTAGTCTGCAAGTTTGCAAGAAATTTCCTTGGTCAGGAAATCTCATAGCTTTGCTTTCCCCAACATTTCTGCATAAGGATGCTTTCAAATCTACCACTATAGACTGGTTCAAGCTTTTCGCAAGAAACTCATTCCGCCACTATTTTGTAGTGTCAATGAGAGATTTTTTACAACTGATACAACTTTGTATTTTGAGAGTGTTATTGATTTAGTTTCTTATCACTCACATCACATTTTTGCACTTCTCTTTGCCCAGAAATAACAAGATTAAATACAGTTTGTAATTATGTTCTATTAATTAATGTGTTTGAGAATCCAACACAAAGATAGCTAGTGGATCAGGAGACACCCAAATCTGTTATTGTGACACTTTGTTTCAAATAAAGCTTTCTGAATCTGTTGATTTGCCAACAACAATAGGTTCAGTACAAAATGTTGTTTTCCCCTAATAAACTCACATTTATCTCTAACAGAATGTTCCAACCGAGCTTATGCACAAAATCCAGACATCTACGGGTACAGTCTAAACATTTTTTTAAAGCAACAACACACAGACAATGTGGTTTAGAAGAACAATTCCCTTCAAAAGATAAAGAGCACACGTGATTTCTCCATTCACGGTTCTTTCCCATTTTTTGTGGGACTGCTTCCTCCTCCTTGCTGTCTCACATCTCGTTACTCGACACGGTTAATCACACCTATCTCAGATGCATACATCCATCAGTGGATTTGTCTCCAGATCTCTGGAGGAAGCTTACAATGCTCTCAATTGTACGAGGGTGAGGCCAGCCTACATCAAAAACTTTGTCCCCCTAACAGCACTGTGTGTTCTGAGCACCGCAACACCCCCATGAGCACAGCTCACTGGGCAGCATCAGGTCCTGTCGCTACCTCGGCGATGGCTAATGGCAAATCTCACTATTTGTCAACTTTGTTCTTTGTTTTCCAGAATATCGTCAAATCGTTACAGAACATGCAGCTTGTGCAGCACAGAAACCCATCCCAGATACTAAAGGAAAATGCTGCACAAGTAAAAGGTTTCAACTGAAGCGGGGTGCTCAGTATAATTGTGTTGTTGAAGGAAACAGAAGCTTTCACAATGCTGCATTTGAGAGAGGTTCCCCGACATGCTCACATAAAGTTGCTCCCTCGAACCAAGCAATTGGACTTTTTCCTCAGTGCTTTACGAGAGATGCAGAAGAGGCAGGCAGAAAAGGAAAGCAAGGCGCATATAAATCTTTAAGGTAACAGGGAACCTACAAATCTTATTTCTTTTCTCTGCTCACCCTGGGTCATCATACAACCCAATATAAAACCCAGCAAATGTTATTTTTGTATCAGGAGCAGCAAAGGAATTGTACTGTAAATTTGCCCTGATTCACCCATGCGAGGGACCAATTTGGCAGCTCATCCATCTTGTTCACTGTACACTGTCAGGGATGGCATGAATTCCCTACATGATAAACAGATTTCTTCTCAGGTCTGTGTCCTTTAACCCACAGCAAGGTCAAAATTATGGCTGCCTCACTAATAAACTGCACGGCACTCGTTCAACTTCCCTCTAATTTTGTCCCTTGTGCCAGCTTATACAAATCTTCCTGAATAACTAGAGCAGCTGCAAATTTCCTATACAATTCCTCATCCGTGCGCTGCAAACCACACGCACGCTCGGAGCGCAGAAAAAAAATTCAAATTCAGAAAAACCCCCAACCACCCAGGACCAAACAAAAGCATTTACCAATGCCTCCTTCTCCCTCTCCTCTCCCTGCCCAGCCTAATTATGGAAACAACAAAGGTAATCCATATGATCATCTATCACTGGACTGCTCGGTGTTGCTCATAGTAGCTTATTTATTTTTTATATCACATATCAAGAGCTTACTGGAGTTTCATTTTTAAGACCAATCTGCTGCTTATTTACACAAAAAGGTAGGATTATCTGAATCTAATTTTGGAAGGCAGTACAGATGACAAACTGCTTTTTTATTCCCCCCACCGACGAAAGGCAAGTGTACAGTGATTGCAGATGAGGCATTACACGCCTATGCTACTTACTGGAATTTCATTTTTAAGAAATCTGCTGCTTATTTACACAAAAAGGTAGGATTATCTGAATCTAATTTTGGAAGGCAGTACAGATGACAAACTGCTTTTTTATTCCCCCCCACCGACGAAAGGCAAGTGTACAGTGATTGCAGATGAGGCATTACACGCCTATGCTACCAATAACACAAAATATGTTCCCTATTCATTTTTAGCATTTTTCCCTTATGGAAAAACATTTTCAAGATCACATAAATATTTGAGGAAAAGATCAATTATTTGGAAAAGTCAATTCGATAATCAAATAATGCAAACATTTCCTGTTAATCTACTTAAAAAATTAAACAGACATTTAGAGTACAAGTGAATGCCGACAGAACAAAGGGGAAAATTGAATGTATTCACTATTGCACATTTAACTGTCAATCCACTGCCATTTCGCATGTTTTATGAAATAATTTGTCTATTCATTTCTCTCAAGTTCCTCACAGGACAAAGAAACAAATTCAGGACATCTGAAAAATACATATTAAGATTTCCAAAGAAGCAATTGAACATTTCCAATGAAAATAATATATTGAAAGCTTATTTCTTTAAAACATGTTCTGCTTTTCTAACCCCAGACTGAAGAACAGCACTAAATTAAGAACGATCCAGTTTCTTACGAGTGAATAAGTGATGTTCACCAAACTTTTACATGTTTGCATTTAGTGAGGAAGAGATGATTTTGTCAGCAGAAGTGTAAAACTGCATTCTGGTGGGCTGTACAACCTGCAAACCCCACGGCCACCGCTTATTGATGAAGTTATTTTAATAAATTCCAGATAAACTTTCCTATACCAAAGGCATGTTGTATTTTGCATCCCAACAGCCTACATCCAGTTTAAAACCTGAAGCAAAAGCCCAAAAGCTTCAAAAATAAGGTGCTAGAATGAAAGAGCTGGAGAGATCAAGAGCATCATCAGTGACGAGGCCACTGCAGAACCTGGAGTTCATTAAGTCTCAGGTAGCCAAAGTCACCAGCCATGCTCTGTGCTTTACAGAGGATGGGAGAAACAGGGTCCCCCCAAACTAACTTGGGGGAATGGTGGTGTCCATTGGGTCCCAAGCATGTGATGAAGACACAGACCAACATGAGAATTTTAAATGACCAGGAAACTGATGTAACTTTTGCACAATTACAGGTTGATGTTGATGAACATCATTAAAGATTCAAATACACCATAAATGCATTCAAGTGATCCAAATCTTCTAAAGCTGCGAGTATAACTGAGTCATAAAAGCGCAAAGGGTCCACCATGCACTTTTATGTTATTAATTCAAAATATATCTCGGGTATAGGGGAGTTAGGCACTTCCAACCAATTTCTAAAAGCACATTCAAACATGCAGCACAGAAAATAATCTAATGCCAATCAAGTACTAGGGAAGTGATCCTACGTAAATGAACCAGGACTCTGAAGTATTTGGCAGGTGCAATTGGCCTCCATTCATAGCTAAAACATGAAGAAACGGAAACACCAACACTGGCTATTTCATCGTTGATGAAAACAGCTACGAGAGAGCTATGACCGTACAGCGAACATCAGATTTTCTTATTCTTCTTCAACTACATTGCCCACCCCCATGCTGGGATCAGGTCCCAGTACTGGATCCTGGGTCCTGAACAGCTTGACCACTGGTTGTAGAACATTTTGGGACTACGATTGTTCCACTGGTGGCCTGCAAATTATCTGAAAAAGCTTCCTCCAACACAGCATTGGCCTGACACATTCCTCTACAAGGCCTGACCATGTTCTGCCGTTTTAACACGACAAAATCCCCATGCGGTGTACCGAACCACGGGGCTCCCCTCCCGCAGCACATCACCCGCTCAGCTACATGAACTCAGCAGTCATGGACATTTCACTACATTCTGCAACACTGCAGGGCACTGGTCAAGAAGGGCCATTTTTGCGACTGTAACGTACAGGAACCCTCCTGACCACAGGAAGCAACCGAACTCAGCACTGGTGAGGCCGCACCTTGAATACTGTGTTCCGTTTTGGGCCCCTCACCACAAGAAGGACACTGAGGTGCTGGAGCGAGCCCAAAGAAGGGCAACGAAGC
>NW_010141733.1:21741-47458 GCF_000699245.1 Pterocles gutturalis
AAGTAACAAGTGATGGGACAAGAGGAAATGGCCTCAAGTTGCACCAGGGAAGGTTTAGGCTGGATATTAGGAAAAATTTCTTCACTGAAAGAGTGGTCAGACATTGGAACAGGCTACCCAGGGGGGTGGTTGAGTCACCATCCCTGGAGGTGTTCAAGAAACGTGTAGATGTGGTGCTCAGGGACATGGTTTAGCGAGTTAGGTGGTGTTGGGTTGGACTTGATGATCCTTGAGGTCTTTTCCAACCTTAATGATTCTATTCTATTCTATGAACACGGGCCCTACACAAAAGCAGTGGCACAGCTCAGGTTCACAGCACACTTCAGCTGGATCCTCCTTCCGAAGCTCGGGACACCTCAGATGCAAAGACTTGCAGGTGACACCTGCTACAACCTCCCCAGAGAGTCACCGATGTCTATATGAGCTGCCACCAGTCCTGGATGTATCTCCCTCACCAGAGGCATCTAGATGAGGGAGCAGTGCTGAGCCATGGGCAGGGTTTCACCAGTCCCAGAGCCACTCACCAGCTCCTCTGGTGGAATTTCTTGCAGGCTTTCTGAGACCTGCAGGTTCGCCACTTTCGCTCAGACCCTGCCTCAACTCCTACAGCCACGGCAGAAAACTGACTTTACACCCACTTGTAAATCAAAGTTCAGAGCACAGACTTGAACAAGAGCATCTGAATTCACAAGCACAAAACAATACACCGAGCCTCTCCTCCCAGCGCACTCGCCTGCTGACAAAGAGCGCTCGGTACCTTTGCAGCTCAGGAACCGCTGGGAGAATAAACTGCCCAACCTTTGTGGCTAACACAAGCTTAGCTAATAAGCTGCAAAAGGACTCAGGGGGAACGAGGTACAGAACACGAAGAAGTTGAGGAAGACCATGCAAAACACAGAAGGTATTCAGGGGCCTCTAAAAGGATTATAAAAAAATATTATATGCTAAAGACAGCAGGCAGACAACAGCTGCCTGAAGTTTCAGAGCAAACTGGATTGAAAAAGCAGATCCACTATAATTTTCGGAGACAAATCTCTGTAGTTTATCTGATCCACTATTTAAATTTCAATACACAGTTCTCTATCTGCAGTAATAATAACCTAAATTCCATTTAGTGTTCATTTGAGCAGTCAGGATAAAGTCATTTCTTATTATCTCCCCACTGTGTAAAAAACAGCTTGAAGGTAGGAAGTCAGCAAGCATTTTCACCAAAAAGTAATTATTGTAAGTGACATTTTTACTGCTGGCATGCCATAAGGCGAACTGCGCATTTGGAAGGACAAGTTGCTAAAACAAAATGACAGGGTACTCTGTGACATTCCGACAAGAACCCAAACATGGTTTAACTGGCGCGTGGTTTGATGCACCACTTTTCATAACATCCAAAGCTCGGCCTTCAGGTCTCTGCCAAACTGCTCAAATTTGAAATTCCTTATCAAGAACCAGCACGAACCGCCACATCCTGCACGGAGCGGAGCGGGGAGGCAACGGAGCATCCCGGACTCTGCTTTACGGCAAATTAGTAGGGAAGATGAAAGCAGACAAATGTGGACAGGAGATTTCTCGGCAACCTCTTAAAAGAGCGTTTGCTACTTCAGGGCCTGCGTCTACCTCCTCGTGCAGATGAGTTAATGGACAACAACAGACCTGGCGGGTTGCCTGAGATCAAAGTGTCTCACACTGGGACTGGATCAGTGGCTGTTTTCCCCCGATGATTAGGCTGCCCACTGTACCCAATTTGTACATCAAAAACCAGAGCGTGTTTTCTTGAGAACCAGGACCTGATCACACAGCTTATCAACGGCAACATCCTCAGGACAACTGTGCTGCTCTCCTTCCCAGGGCCTGAAAATTTCAGGCAGAGATTTTTTTTTTTTCTCTCTTCCATCTAACGTTACCTTTAGCAATGGCTGTCTTCGCAGGGTCTTCTAAAGCATCTGAACAAATCTCCTCGCTATCAGCGGCACAGGGCAAGTTGGAACCACGTAATAACTCTGCTCAGCGTTTGTGGAGCAGCACTGCAACACATCTCTCTTCTGACTAATTAAAAAGAAAATACCCGTGAAAGCTGAGCGCTTTCTCTCAGGTAGTGGTTTTGGTGGATTTACTTGAAGTGAGTGAACCTTGCCTAGTTACAATTTGCAAATTAATGTGGCTGATGAAAATATGATCCTCCCTACAGTTACAAACTCCCACAGTTCTGTGTAGGGAGTATACAAACCTCCCCGCAGTGTACACGTATAATGATGTAAAGTATATAGGTACGTGCAGTGCGCAGTGTGCACGTACAATGATGTAAAGTATATAGGTACGTGCAGTTCTAGCTGCAAACGCTTACTACAGTTACAATTATAGATCGTGGAGATTTTGTTTGTTTTGCAAATGTTGTAACTTTGCAGATTGTGGAGATTTTGATTGTTTGTTTGTTTTGCAAATGTTGTAACTTTGGGGAAAATGTCATTTTGGGTCTTGGCTCAGAGGGAAATTTTATGTGGATGGGGGAACGGATGAAAAGAAAACCCCTTTAGGAAAGTGTGCAGACGTATGGATGTTAACTCTGGTTAACTCTGAAATCACTGGGGCAACACTGAAAAGGTCGGTCCCCGTTCTGCATATGAGTGTATGTTCAATGACAGGAGCACATAAAACTATCCAAATGATGAAGGTAAATGTTAGAAGCACTTGAAAAAAACTGCTGCTGAGTATTTGTTAATGGATTACAACATTTTGCTGCAATTTTATGTTGAATTTTCAATAATTATGTTGGCTTTGCACTTGTATTAAAAAAGTATGCGTCACGGCTGTCGAGCCCACACCTTGCACCAGAGAGTGCCTTACCGCTCTCCGAGAGGCATGTTTGTGCCCCACTGATGCCAAATGCCCTGACAGCTGAAAAGTTCTGTTCTGCACAATGGATGCACCACGCTGCGCCTGGTGCAGGGAGGCAAATCCAGGGACTCGCGCAGGAGGAACGGCTAAGCAATGTCGTACAGAGCTGGACAACTGTAACGCTGCAGAAATGCAAACTATTAAACTTCTGCTGAGCGAGGAGGACTCGGGCACTTAGCTGTCTGCTGCAGCATGGATGGGCTTGGATGGGGCATCCAGGTCTCTACAAAGGGCTGTCTGAACATCCAGGATGTCCAGAATCTTGTGCAGAAAGATACAACTGGAATTAATCAATTAAAATGAAAAGTTGCGCTGAGATCTACTGGACCTGGGGACAGACACACTAACCCAACACAACCGCACCAGCTGATAAAAGTCTCAGATCAGAAGCACTAAGAGACACTTTTGAAACGGCACACAGGAAGCATGGGCTCTCTATACAGCCAGGATTTTAAGCGCTATTTTATAACGAATGAAGGGGGAAAAATAACGGAACTTGAGAATTCTTTTAGCTGGGTGTAGAGACACACTTGGAAACATCAGAGCAATGCTCAGGTGAAGTCAACAGCCCCAAATCCTCTCCCAGTCTCATTGGCTGAAAGTGGGTGTCTATGGAAGAGGTGAACAGCACAGCAAGCACGCAGGGAGAACCTCCTCAAACGCCTACCTGCCCAGGCATAGCTTCTTGAGCCAAAACAGGGTCTTTGCACTGAAGAGTACTGAACGATAATATTTGTTTTTACATACCACCTTTTAAACAATTAAAAACCCCCTTCTAAAAATAAATCAGATTTTAAATTAGGTGATCAATGGCAAAATCATGGTTGTCTTAAAAGACACTGCTCTACTCTGCTAATCTTTATTTAATATTCAGTTTTGCAGTGTTTCTGTAACTTAGTCAGAAGTCAATATTTAGAAATAACTACTGGAAAATATTTTCAATAACCTTATTATTAAAATAGCTTGTGTGAAGAAACTTTGTTAAGGATTTTCTGAATAATACAACAAATATGTCATGAAAGCAATCAATCAAGATGCCACAACCCCACATAGTTATATTTTTAGTATAATTGCAATAAATGTGTGCACAATACCTTTTCGAAAACAGAGTCAGAGCTTTTAGAGGTTCTGCTGCAGTTCATGGTGTCTCTGCTGACTCGCTGACTTTGTGATTAGAGACTAACTTCAATGTGTCACCGCGTTTATGACTGTTTGTTGTCCTCCTCTGCCATATGCCTGACTGTAAAGGTATTTCTATATCCTCCTTCGAGATTTAACCTCTTCTCTGCTCCAGACAGCAGAATGCATATGTGCCCTGTGCAGTGCATAAGCATGTATCTCTGCCACTAAACAATGTGGACATTCATTTGCTATGGGCAAGATACATACGGGATGGATCCGAGACTAATGACCGCCTCAGTGGTGAACTAACATCCGCAGCGCAGGGGGTTGTTCTCCGTCTTAGAAGAAGGCAGTGGAAGAAGAGTGACCCTGAACACCGCTATACTAAATGCACTCCTCTCCAGGAGGAGTGCTGGCTAAAGTACTGAAACAAAATGACATTTACATTGTACGCAACAATATTATAAAAGCTATTAAGGTACATTATTTTACACATCCTCATAATCTCTCCATACTGCTTTACTTAATTTGTGATAAAATTGTTGAGAAAGGGTACTTAATGTAGGACAGTCAGTAAAAGTAATTTATCATCTTCCCGCTTCGGTGCTCACGTTATCAGCGAACTCATTTTCTGCATTCATCATGCAATCAGCCTATTATTTGCATATTAATCAGGCAGTGGACCATGAAAGAGCCGCATCCCAGCCAAATGCTGCACTATCTCAGGAGGAACACTCAGTAATTATCATACATCAGTGTTATGATGTGGTAATTGATTATAACATCTTTCTGTTGCCCCTGGGGAGTCCCACTGCTAACCCAGCTTCAGGCATTCTGTGCGGATTTTTCTCTGAAAATTAGAGAAACCATTGCTGCCCTTTTATTAGATTTTTTTTTTTTTTCACCTTTACAATAGACAGCTCTCTGAGCATTTCCAAGTTACTTCTTTTTTTTTTTTTCCTTTTTAAATGAAACCTCCATTAGAAAAAAAACACCTGCCTCAAATTAGAAAAAGTAAAAAAGAAAACCCAAAAGCCCCCCAAAAAAACAGTTGGGGTCATTCTTGTTCATCCTCTCTCTTTCAAGGTCTGGTGGCCTTTTAGGTGCTGGCATTGCTTACATAATACCCTTCTGCACCAAACACAACAAAATGTTGCAACTTCAATAGACAGTAATTGCAAAGTTCGCATTGAGGCAGTTAAGCTGCTTTATTTAGGTGCCAAATGAGAGGCTAATTTTGGTCCTCTCGTAAAGGACAAATGAAACATCTGCCAGTTCAAACTTGCACTATTTTTAGGATCCAAGTTCCAGAGGGGTAAAAGAAAGAAACAAACAGAAAACACAACCGTAGTTACAGTGCGGCTCATCTCACACCTTCATGTGCGCAAAGCAGGCAGAGAGGAGCCGGAGGGGCAGTGCCCGACTCTGCTCCCATCCCAACCTCCCTTCGGCAACCCAAAGGAGAGGGGGGATGGCTCAGGAGAAGACACCAGATGGACCATCCCACATTGCATGATGAAGGATGCTCTGTCCCGGCTCTCTGCGAGCAGAGCGGGTGAGAACGCCTCGCCAGGATGACGTTACCCTCCCTGCAGCTCGCTGTCCCAGGAGAATCTCACCGGAGAGACTCTGAGCACTGACAGTGACATGGGGATATTCTGTCAAGCTCAGGTTTTGCCAATAAATAGTATAAACAGCGCTCGAGTTATTCTGGAGAACAATCGGTCTTTTCAACCATGCCACAGGGCATTATAGACACAGCCAGAGAAACAAGGACCTTTGAAGTTGCTATCAGCAATATCTTTGACAAGTATGAATATGGGACATGTATTATCACGCCTATTCTTCATTTCTTTTTGTCATTGTATTTTCTTCTTTCATTGGGGTTATTAATTGGATATTTTCCTATTTTCACTTTTAGTTAAATTTCATCTCAAACCAACTCTGCTTTGTTTTCAATGCAACTTGTGTTTCTTATCAGATTTAAAATAATCACTGGATTCTTTCATTTGCTGCTTCTCCGGATGGCTGCTGGCGAATCTAAAAAACCTCCAATACCCATCAAATTAGGTGAGACAAATCCATCAGTTTCTCTCCTTTCCTGCTGTACCTCATGTAAAGGACAGGCTAGAAGGTAACTTAGAAGATATTAATTTTCTGGTAATTTTCTGTTTTTTCTTCTTGGGAATGATTTGCTATCAAGTAATGTATAACTCTATAACGAGAAGAGGATTTTGCTGTTGCAGTCTAACAGGCTGTTGATTTCCCTGTTTCAGAGCTACTCGGTGGAGAAGACAGCTGCCTCCTAGCTCCACTCCCATTATAAGAGGGGAGTAACAACCCGCGCGTTTGGTGCTAGCACACCTTTTCTCCAGTATTTTGGCAGGAAAATAGCTCATTATCTGCTCCTTGAATTGAAAACAAGGTAATTTTCATCCAGTGGAGGAGCATTTTGCCATTTGCTGAGCAGCGGTTGGGCTGTTACGGGGGCTGGCTGAGGGCGTGATGGCTATCTCCATCCCACCGGCAGCAGCCACGTGCTGGACCCGCAGCCCCCTCCTATTCCCACAAGCAACCAGAAGACCAACGTGAGCTTCTGCCAGCTGCCAGAGCCTCCTATTACCAACAGAAAAATATCTGCTCCCTCTGGAGAAGAGCCTTCCTGACCTCTCCTGCAGCTGCCAGCCCACGGGGGACAGATCCCGGCCATCACCCCGGCTCCTGACCCCCCTGGAGCCACCCGGCTTTCCCGCACCGCAGCACGACTGTGACGGCCTCGCTCGCCTTTCAGTGCTGCTCCAGTTATTTTTATATTTGGTTTCTAACATATCAGCTCATCATTTTCCACCCAGCTTCTCTGTGGCTGGCAGCTGGCAGGAGAAGCCGCCCTGTTCCTTGAAGAGGGGAGGGGAGGTAATGTGGGCCCCCTCCCCAAAGGAGGCTGCTCATCTCTGAATGCACAAGTGGAGGGAAAAGAAAACTACAAAATTAAGTAATAAGTAATGAAATGATGGACAGTGGGATTTACAGAGCTCTAACAGTCAACGGCCATGGTTTCTTTTAAACAAGGCCTGAACAGAGTGCAAGGAAGTTACGTGCTCCGATGGATGCTGAAGTTAGAGTGGAAGCACGTATTCCCAAACTACATCCACCATGCTCACTGGCACTCTGACAAACTACCTGAGAAGGGTAGCACCAATAATGGGCAGGAAAGTTTATTTTTTCATAGAGCTTACAAAATATATTCATTTATTAATTCTAATTTTTAAAAATGAAGACTTGGATCTTTTTCAAGGAGCCCTCCAAGAGCTCCTGACTTGGAGATCCTTTCACATACACCAAAGGAGAGTGAGCGTGAAGGACCCACATTCCCAAATTAATCACAGAAATAAAACATAGCTGCAACTTGGCTGCGTAACTTCTCCAAAACGAATGCTATGGACCCATAACCACCTTCAGAGCGAATTACATTTCCCTTCAGATTCCAGCATGAGTCTCCTCTTTGCTGTATTAGCATGAAGAGTGTGTTGGTGCTTTGTCATTATAATTCATCCGCAAGGAATATCTGCCTAGAAAATAGTGTTCACTCCATGATTATATATTTTACTTTAGCACTTTTGTAACAGTAAAGCTATGACCACAATGAGGACGGAGTCATCTTCTGGAAGTTTAATCACTGGGTAGTTCAATTGACAGAAAAGAACAAAACCAGGACAGGAATTTCTCTACAAACACCAACTATTTGCAAAGCATTGCCGACGGATTGAGGACTATGGCCAAGCAAGACCGCGTGGGAAGGACAGAGCTAGGCAAGAGGCAGAAATGACCAGATGATGGCTAGCAAGGATAGCCAATGTTATATTAAGAACTAACTTGAAACACTGGCTTCACGCTGCATTCCCAGGTCCCAGTAAGGTGCCTTTACAGCGACTCTCCCAGCTTTATTGATACCAGAAAGGCTGCCAGGAAGGTTTTCATGGTCCAAATGTCAGGGAAATGGCACAGAATATGATCACACACATTACAGACAGACTACAACAGCTGCCCTTGTGAGGAGCCAACTGATATCCTATGGTTTGAAATCAAGACAGCTACGGCCAACTGCTTCGGAGCCGCGATGTCAAGCCACACAGAAAGAATGTGGAAACTTCACCAATACGCACCAGTGTGTTGCAGGGTTAGCAGAGCGGTTTGGCTGCCTTAGTTGTTCAGCTCCAAACTTTAAAAACACATTTGCACCTAGCACAAAAGGAGACAACCTTCACAACCGAATTCAAAGTCTCAAAAACTGGCCATCACGTGTAATCCATCTATGCACAGCAAACTGCAGTCCAGCTACCCGGCTCCTAATAGCCATGTGATCTCCTTTTTCTTCCATTTTATAGACTACAACAACCACAAATATTTCATGTTATACAATTTTATTAACCTGGAATGCCGGCAAATGACTGCAAAACCATCTCTCCTTTTTGATTCAACAATAAAGTACTAGGGATCCAGCTCTCCACGTGCTAATCCCAGTCCTGCTCTGGAACACTGTCTCGGACAGCTCTGCTTGTCCAAAGCAAAACAATGAAGGAAATAATCACAAACCATGGAGAAATTAGGGGGTAAGAGCTTCTCCATTGCCACCACGTGGCTAGTGAGCTCTTCCCTAAGGGCATCAGGATGGTAATCCGGAATACGAATTCTAAACCTGAAATACAATCTCTCCCCGCTTTCTTTCTCTCAGAGTAGTCAATGTGACAGCATCCTTCTGATATTAGGTAAATGGGAAGATCTACCCAGTACACAGTTAACTGCCTGCCCACTCAGCAGCTTCTGTACTGAAAAATATTACAGGAATATCTATTACATAAATAAAAATATAATAGATACCTGGGTTTGTAATAATTCCACAATATGTCTGTTAATATCATAGCTACAGTCAACCTTAGATTGCATTCTGATTTTTTTTTCAGATTTTCTTTCCCAAGGGATGATAAGAAGTAATCTCCCTGTTGTTACAAATGTTTTATTTTGAAAATAAAGCTTTTGTGCGTATTTTAGTTGATCTAAATACAGTAGATCTTGGGTTTTTAAATCACCAGATAATATGCAATTATCTCAAGCTAGATTCTGATTTTGAAACAAGCTCTAATTAGCTCCCCATTTTATGCTGCTATAATCCTTTCCTCAACTCCCATGAGTGTTACTATTGCTAAGCAGCATGAGGTTAGGAATGATGGATGATACCCAGAAAGGAAGACAAACAAAAGGGAAATTCAAAATCCCCTGAGATCACCCGCAGCTGTATCGGCAAATGAAGATTTCCACATTAGGTCATAAGACGACCCTTACAGAAACACATACCAAAAAGGCACGTCTTTTTCCCACTGAGTATTTGCAAGTCTTTAATGTAGTATATATAGAGAGTATATGTCCTTCACAGAGGATAAATACAAAAGTGAATAAAAATTCAGCTTTCCCGGGAGTAGCTATGAAACCAACAGCACCAAAAAAGAAACTTTGTCTTAATGTCATATAAATGCTCAGTAAAGACACAAGACCCCACAATAAAACAAACTAGTAAGAGCTACGTACAATGCAAGTATTCAGAAAAATATCCACGCACATAAACCTTCTTCTGGCACATGGCTACTGTCCAAACCCAACCCAGCTCTGATCATCAGTAATAGAACTAAATAAGGGCCAAATTCATCAAGAAAAAATGCTGATGCAGTTGGGTGACACTAATTCAACATCTTTTTTTTTTTTTTTTTTTTTTCCATTTGATTTGGTCCGTGCTTTCGACATAGAAATCATTAAAAAGGCAGATTTACCCAAGGGCATTAGAGCATCTAGGTGGAAAGAAATACACAGAAAAAAATGTAAGAAAAGGCACAGTGGTACTATTTTTGACCACCTAGGGTATAGACACCATTTTTGTGTAAAACACGTTCACTGAAACTTGTCCAAAATCACCAAAGCCTTGATCAAAGGTCACAGGCAGAAAATGCAGTTATATATTATATATATATCTATATCTTCTTGTAATTTTAGTATAGACTGTGTTTTCTGAAAATTCATGAATACAGAAAGAAGAAAAATGAGCCTGGCTTCTCTTTGCTATCTCAAAATACATCTATATATACACACACACACACACGTAATGCTTTATCCTTTCATCCTTACATCTAAAAGACTGATGGATCCATCTGTCCACGTGCGACAATGGAAAACTACCAGACAAAAGCACAGATTTTCATGAATGAAGTGTTAATCAAAACCTTATGATCTAGAAGTGTAACTAACTGGGTCAGAAATCCAGAAAATCTTGCTAGTTTGATAGAACAGTGCCAAACGGTAATGAAAAGACTCACAGCTAATAAAAGTTTGAGACGTTACTATGCATGTTGACACTCTGTACACTGAAGACCTTCTTGGCAAAGCACTCAGGAGCCACTGAAAGTATTAGTTTAATTTTACTTCTTTCCCTTCATGCATTCAACAAGTTCCAAGCCAATTATATTACATGGAAAAGGCTCCAGACCTTTTTTCATTTTAAAATTGTTCTGATTAATTTCTGTTTTACAATTACAAGTATGCAATCTTTTCTGTCTTGATTTTCCTGGGAAATGTCTCAGAAGACCAGAAAACTGGAGCTGTGTCTTTTTTTTTTTTACCTTGCCCTGGAGTGGAGGATATTTCACAAATGCATAATTATTACTACCTTTTCCAAACTGTTTGCTGTGCTTTTAATTACAGAACAGCTGCTAAGAAAAGAAAATTACCAAACTGCCCTTCCTCATTCAAATAACTTGGTTTTGCTCTTTTGTTCTCTGTGGTGTCACAACCTTCCCTATTCCTTTATACAGCAAAAGGCACCAAGAAAAGAACGTCCTGTACAACAATTTTATTTCTAATCGTCTGAAAGGAGGAAGAAAAGGGCATGAGCCCATTTTCTCATTTGTAAGTCTGCTTTAAGGAAAGAAGGAGAGCGATCATCAATAATAGGATTTTATTAGCTGATAGGAACGTGTCACCTCACAAAACATTAGCTCAAGGGCAGGAACTGACAAACGAGATTGGGAGTGTGGGAGGCGAGCAAAATATCACAGCAGCAAAACTGAACTTCCTGAAGGAAATCACTTTCAGCTACCAGCCATCCTCCCGGGAATCCATAAGGTGGTCGGGTTTTAATACTATGGGCTTGTCTTTCTATCTTTTATAATTACAGTTAGTCATAAATATGATGATTAGCAATAACAATGCAGCCTTTTCCCAGCTCCTCTGATTTCAAATTCCTCTTAAAATGGCTACAATTAATTACTCATATTTTCCATGCTGTCTTAGGAGTTTATAACTGTAACAGTTACTCTTGCACAGTACTGATGCTACAAAAAAGTAGTCAACGGCACGCTTTTAATGAACAGCAGCGTACAAAACATGGCAGGAAATCTCCACGTTCACTAAATGCTTGGCTATAAGTAACAATAGCCCTATGATTGCAAATAATTTTTTCCTATTTTGGTCTTGTTTTCATGGCTTGTTTTTACCAGGGGCATTATTTTTTTTTTTTTTTTGCTTTTATCTATTTATTTTCCACTGTTCTTAAGAAGAACATGGACTGAATATCATCAATGAATCTTCTGCTAGTAAAATCTTTTAGAATGCAAAATAATTTCCCACTAGAGTGAGAAAAAGCAGTTATTCAGGATATTCAGAATAAACTCAGCAAGCTCCAGAAAAGAAGAGTGATTCAGAACGGCAGAAAAGTAGAAGAGCACAATTCATCCTTCCCCGTATCCTGAAATGCAATAATTCTCCAATACAAGGCACTGGCTGTAAGTACAGAGCAGGGCACAAGTATTTTTCTAGGGTACAGAACAGTCCAAGTGGTTTACGTCAGTTAAGCATATCATTGGTAAAAAGTCTGTGTGGGTAGAGTTTGGTATCTAACAGCAGGAACACAGCTGTTCTGTGCCAGCCTCCTTCCTATACTGTGGCCATCTTATAAAACCTTGAGCAATTCACTTCTCTTTGACACTCGTCTTTGCTGCATCTGCTTTTTTTTTTGCAGACGGGAAGGGGAGTGAGGAAAAAAAGGTCGGCTTGGAATATTTAACGAAGCTTGAAAAAGAACCACGTAACGTGGTCTTTTCCCCACCTTCAAATTAACAAAGCAGATTTTGTGCAAATGAAAGTGGAAAAAAACCAACATGCCAGAGAGTAAGGCAGCTGGAGTATGCAGATCACATTACAAACGAAAGGCTTGTTTTACAGCCATTGTCACATGTCAAGTTGATAAGCTGAACTATGGTAAAAAATCCCCTACAGAACCAATGATCTCGAAGATCAGACAGAGTCTCTTTACCTAATATATGCAGCTAAATACGTGTACTCCCTACATCTGCCATAGCAACAAGGAGAGAACGAGGAATTAACTGTTAATAACAACATTGAAGGGTCTCCTGTATGATACAACAAAACGCACGAAACCTCTCCGCATCAAAGCAAAAGAAACGTAACAAAAGCACAGAGAATTATTTCAGAGCAAATCATTGAAACCAGCTGATTACCTGAGCTTGCACATCCCTGCTGTAGGGAATCCTGTAATGATGTCACAGAGTGAAGGACTAGATAAGAGAGGAGAGGAGAATCAGGGAACAATAAAAGGAGATGCCAAACCACAAACTAAACAGTAAGCAGGCTCAACAAATAGCAAACCGCTGCTCTCGGCAAGGGCACGCTGCTCATTTAAGCCGGTGGCGTTATAAGGGTACAAGCGAGGCCAAACTCTAGGCTGGCCGTTCTGTCTCAACAGGTATTGGGATAAGAGAGAGCCACAATAAAAGCGTAATTGCAACACAGCATTCCCCCTTTAAAGCTTCGTTCTTCTAGCTCACCTCCTGAGAAAGAATCGATATTCTCCTAGGAACAATCAAAATCCCCTATGCAGCCCTAGAAAACAGCGCACAAGATTTTCCAGCTCTTTGGTCAAAATTTTTCGAATTATTGTATCATACTCATGGCTAGATAATATCATCCTCATTAGGAGCTTGATAGCTGCTGCTTATCAATTACGAATAAACGAGCGCTTCGTTCATAAGCATTCCCAGTGCGTCCACCTAGGGACTGGCTGGGCTGAGGGTGGGCAACGCCACTTCCAGGAACGCCTGGACTAGCACCGGGCACCAAGTCTCGCTTACTGTAAATTTCATGTCCGCCTAGGGACCGGCTGGGCTGAGGGTGGGCAACGCCACTTTCAGGAACACCTGGACTAGCACCAGGCACCAAGTCTCGCTTACTGTAAATTTCAAAAATAAATAATAAAAATAAAAAAAAAAAATTCCTCCTCCTGAACTCATACAACATAGTGGAATTTTAATTACCTTGTCCTTGTTGCTGCCCTTGTGCAGGCAGGACACACTGTCCCAGCTCACCATTCAACCAGAGCTGCATACGAATAAATGGTTCTCGGCCTTTTTGGGTCAATTTACTCCATGGCTTTGGCCTGGAGAGCATGTCACTGACACTTCCTTGGGACAGCCCCAATACCTGAAGTGAAGCAACCAAGAACGGCACGTTAACACATTTGATGTGGGAGTGGGGTAACTTAAGTCACTTTTGGTTTCCTTTACTCCTGTATCGCTCAAGTGGGTTTTATATGGACAATTTGTAAAACTGCAAAATGACATCTGCAGGTAATTGATGGAAATGTTTTCCTCCTGCCGTGCTTTCCTTCTGGAGCGTGGGTTTTTTCCTGCAGGAACGGAGCGGCAGCACAAACAGGCGAAGGATCGTGCGCGATTTGCATACTTTTCATATTTTGTGTCAAATAGTTTCATCAGTTCTAACAGGAAAAACACAGAGTCCAGGCACACACAGGCAGATGAAACAGGAAATGATTGGCGTGTATTTTGTTCTCAAACAAAAATAATTGGGACTTTTGAGACTAGGCCTATATTTGGTTGATTTTTTTTGGTATGAATTATAACGATGTGTGTTTTCACCTGTAGCAGCGGCTGCTCCACGTAAGTAAATATTTAAGAATTCAGCCGACTGCCGCACAGGGGGAATTTCAGACAGGCAGAACGCAATTACTCCCCTGGAATTCAGCACAGGTACAGGGGTTAAAAATCACGCTTAATGAAAGCTGCCACGGGATCTCTAATGACCCCAAGAGGTCAGGCTCTTCATTTCGCATCTTAGTGGAAAGGTAACAGCGCGATGCCAGCTCCGATTATACTATTACACTGATTCTTCTTTATAAGAAGAAGAAACACCAGATGTCCACCACTTCTTCTAGCCTGGGAAGAGTGTTCTGGTGGTCGGGGACCCGCCTCGACATCCCACACGTTCAATGCTTAGGGCCCACAACGTGAGAACTTCAGAAAGCCTTATCTGCATCGCATATCTGTAATCAAACATTGCTTAAAAACTTCTTGAAGCACACGAAAGCATGCTAAGATACCAAGCACCAGGTATAAGAAATGACTGTAAATTCTTGACTTGGGACTAAGGAGAGGTAGGGGATTTTCTGTGTGTTTGTTTAAATACCCTTGTGCGCATTTCCAAATATTAAAAAAGGAAAAATGCTCTTGTGTCCATAATCTTCACTTATAACCAATTTAAGACTCTCCAGTCATGACAACGGTATTACTCAACTATTCCATGAATTCATTACATTAAGCATGAAATACTGAGTCTCAATAACGTTTGCCTCAGCTTTCATCGTTTCTAAACTTGCGAGCCCCGTTTCTAATTACAAGTGGCTAAAGCCATTTTCTATCAATATCTATGCAATTCACAAAACACAGGAAAACTAACACTTTCCTTTGGGGGCTTATTCTTTAAATACTTAACATAGGAAGCAAAAACATTTTTCCTTAAGACACATGTGGCATATCCCCCTCTGTCAAACTGAGCTCCGTACCAACGTAGGGAGCACAAGGCACATTCACAACACTGGTGGAAAAAGAGAGAACCAGTTCTTTACCTTTTCCCCAAAGATCCTTTGGCAGATGCCATTCTTTGCTAGCTTTTCTTTGACCTGCCGCGTTAGCTCTATCGTATCCACTTCCTGGTACATATAAATCTCATACTGCTCGGGTGTCAGTGGAGGAACTGAAGGTTTGGATGGCTTTGACAAAGACACGATAGGGGATGAAGGGAGGGGGCTATTCTGTGGCGTCTCACTGCGACTCGCCCCAGTCATGCTCATTTCAGAACTCTGGGAGTACGGAGATTCAGCGTTTGGCCACTCTTTTCAATACTCTGAAGAAAAAACTCTTTCCAATACTCTGAAGAAGATGGTCCTTGGAGCTGGCTACGATCTGGCCTAGTCTGATTGCTGACCTTTTCTTTTCCACCACTGGCTTCCTCAACTTTTACATCTTCGGGAAGAGCTGTATTTCTTCTCTCATGCTGCACGGTATTCCACCAATGGTCCTTCCAAACACCACCACGTCCCAACTCATTTTTAACATGCCTCAACATACCCTGGGCAGAATCACTTATTCCATGAAGCTCTAAAACAGGTGCCTCCTGAGGCTCCTTCTTGAGCCCAGAGAGGTTCTGCAATGCAGAGATACTGGAATCAGTGACAGATGAATGTTTCTTCAGGGATATGGCCAAAGGAGAATAGCTGGAAACCGAAGACATTGCAGGTGTAGATACTAGTTTGGGGGACAGGATAGAAATGTCAGCTTGAGATAAAGGTGGTGTTTTTAAGGCAGGTTCAAGGGCAGCCTGCTGTGCCTCCATTTCGCGTCGGGCTTGTTGCAGAATGGATCGAATAGCATCATCAGAATTGCCACTGCTAGATGCAGAAGGCGGCTGAGCCGGCTCAGCTATGAAAAACAACCAAAAGACTAAATGCAACAGAGGAATATGCTTTATATTCAAACACGTGCTACTGCAAAAAGGACTGCAATACATTTCTGGATGGGAGGGAGGAATTTTCACTAAGCAAAGATTTGCACTTTTCAACATAAGTAAGATTTTAAAAGTTCTTCACTGGAAAATGTTTATAGTTGCTAGAGTGCTGGACTTTTGCACGCACAGACTCAACTGCAGAAGTCTCGTACTACTTGCATGTTTTCCACCATTGTAAACATTTTCAAATAAACACCTTTGAAAATCAAGCCTTTACCTCTTCCTCCCCCACCCCAAGTGGTCAATAAAATTTACAGTTCTATTTACAAAGTTATTTACCCTTTCACTTCTCTATCTCCACAAATGAATCGTAACACACTCTCCAAACTGAACCCAGCTGCATTCACCTGGACAGACTATTAATACCCTCGCACAATATAAATAAGGTGAGTCCTTCTAACTCCAAAAATATAACACACAAATTACAACACAGCAAGGACTATAGTAAGAGGCTCCATTATTTCCTTTGACTACCTAAATATGCTCCTGCTTCCTGTTTTCTTGTTCCATGGTCCCAACCACTGAAATAAACGCCTCTACAGAAGTCAGGCTGATGCCTGGCCATCACCCTCTGCCTCACCCGAAGCCCTAGCACAGAGCCACGGGTGCTTTCAGAAGAGGTAACACCTAAATGCAGTATTTCAGTGGTGAGCCAGGACTCGTGTGGCTGAGCTGCAGCAGTCAGGGATGAGCAGAGATTGGAACGTGGGTGTAGAATTATCTCTGCAGAGCCAGGAGGTTTTTGCAATGGCATCTGTTTCCATTTAAGTTAGTCTCCACTGAGGTCCCCAGCACTTGAAAACCAATTCCTCTGAAAGCTGCTCTACAAAGAAGGGCAGAAGCGAAGCTAGCTAGTAACAGGGAACCCATATGCTGCAAGAAGTGAAATAAGATTTGAAACACGCTGCATATTATTCTAGTGATTTTATGCCTCGTCTGAATACATTTCCAAATTTGCCTCCCTACATTCCTTCCTGTCACACACTATAAAATACATGAAAAGCTAGAAAATGGGAAAAAAAACCATCTCTTCTGTTTTATCTACTGGTTTCATAGGGAGTTTTGGGGCTGAATTAATATTTGAAAGGAAGTCTGAGATTCTCAGATGAAAGATGCTACTGAACAACATGCTTGCAGTTTCCTGCACACAGCCCACATTTTTCTCTACGTAATCATTACTTGTATAAAGTCACATTATTTAAATCGTGTATTAACTAGTCTTTTATATTTTGCCATGAGATTAGCTTCGTTTTCATTTAAAAGACAACTATCCAAAACTGTAAATCAATATTTACTTTAAAAAACAAAACAGAACTAATGCACAGTGCCCTCTACTTCAGCATTAGCCCTTCAGCAGCACTGGAAACTCTTTTAAAGCTGGGAGGGCTGTGGAGTAGGCAGAAATGTTAACTACACGACAGCATACAATGAGAAATTAAACTTATCTCGGGCTAAGATGTTAAACTAATGACGTTTTTGGGAAAGGAAATGCTTTTTGGATTTGCCAGTTCATTCACTGAATACATTGTGTAACCAAAAATAAAGTCACGTAAAAGTTAGCGCTGAGTTTCCTCTACATTGTCATTTCAGTACATGATGCCCACAGTACGATGGTACTATGGGACTGGCAATTGCTGGATAGATCGTGACCTTCTCCCCGACAAATCCATCCGGTTCCCTCTCCCATGCAGTTGTGTCCCTGTGGCCTGAGTTAGAAGAGAAGAGAAAGCAGGAGCCATTCCCTTTCTAAGGAGTAAACCGGTGGAAGAAAGGATTCATCCTGGAGAGTGACTGCCTGCACATCTGGAGGGGTGTCAAGAGGGCAGAGCTCTGCACTTGGAAAAGAGGTGTTTAGAAATCTCACAGCATCCCTCCTCTGGGAGCGGGGCAGAGCGCTGAGCAGAGACCCTGCCAAGCCATGACACGAATAACCTTAACCTGGGCTGCCTTAGAGATGGAAACAACTCCACTACATTAAAAAAAACCAAAAAAGCTCTTCAAAACTACATTCAGGGTTTTAAGAATATAATTAACTGACCAGAAAGCTCATGGTAATTGTTTTAATTAAATTCTGAAATAAAAGGAGCAAGAGACAAAATGAGACTGTACCTGTTTTCTGTACTTGCAGCTCCCTTTTGGCTTGTTCGAGAATGGATTTGATGGCTTCATCAGAGCCAGACTCTGTGGTTCGGATTCTTGTGGTTATATTACCTGAAGAGAAAAACAAAACTAATGACATTGGGAAAACTGCTATTTGTTCGGTTGTTTTTTTAACACACAGACAGTATATACTGATGCACTGCCAGCACAACCTGATGACAGTTTACACGGGACCTTTACCAACATTTACAACACCAAAAACATACTTAACGCAATAAAATAAAAAATATCCTCGTTGTGCAAAAGCCTGCCCTGCTAGCTGCACTGGAACAATGAGAACACTGATACCATCAGAGGAGGAACTAGGTGGTCATATATTCCTTTTCCAGGATAACATATATATGTCTATTTTTTCCTTCTCTTTTTTTTTTTTTTTTTTTTGGAGGGGAAGAGGAAACAGAAGGGAAGAACCACAGGGGAAAGAAAGAAAGAAAGCTAAAATCATGAGATCAAGAATCACCTTAAACATTGCATTAGCAGCTAGGCAAAGTAGGATGAGTAGACATTCAGCCCAAAACAGAATTAAAAAATAACAGGGTAAAAATAATTTTTTACTTTCTAGGGGTTAATACATTAAGAGAAACAGTCATTTAAACACAGATACCATTTGAAGTACTCTCCAGCTAAGAGCTATTACTTGGTTGTTTGGTTTTGGTTTTGTTTTTTTTTAACCACTAAGGGGAAGAAAAGGAGGGAAAACTATGACTGTGACTGCTACTGCACTTAACTGCATTTTTCATTATGAGATTATCATTTATAAGTGAGCTAGACAATTTCTGACTGAAGTCAAAATAACTACAGAGTTTCAGGGTACATGTTTTTGTTTTTTCTTCTTCCTCTTGTCTTTCTAAAAGAAAAATTGTGCAACTAATCTATAATGAATACTTCCTGTTCAGTGATAATTTATTGATCTGATGTTCAGGTATCCTGTTATCTTTTTCATATACTATACTGAAGTAAGTATCACACTAATTTAACAGCATATTAAAGTGTATTTGTCAACATAAACCTCATGAAAAGAAAAAAGTAAATCCAGAGCAGAAGCAGTATGCAATTAATGTTGGATTACACATAATTGTGCAACTTTCTCCCTCCAAAATCACAAAAAATAGCAAAGAGAGCATTTCAATAGATCTGAGGATTTTATAAAGGCACTTCTATCGCTTATCTCTTTTTATCTGCGTACGCAGTGAGCTTGGGAGTGGAAAAAGTATCCAAACAGCGTTACGTTAGTAGAGCAGCAGCAGAATTAGAAAAAGCAAAGTGTTCGTCTAACCCATGGTTTGTTTTATACTTACTGTCTGTTTTTCTATCAGATTCCAGGCCAGAATCAAACTGCACAGTTTTAAGGAAACACACAGCTAAAGCACACTCCACTTCCTAGGTATTGACTGCAAAGAAAAACACCTGCCTGTGACGTACCTTCAGACCCATTTCTTCGTTTCGGTACTTCCTGAAATAGTCTGTTCAGGTTCTGGCCTGGATTCTCTGTTGAAAAACAAGTTTGGTAAGAACAAAACAATCAGGGGATGGTTGCTGTGTGACACGAGAAGCTAGCAGCCTGTCTCTGAACGCGAGGGTTCGAGCTGTCCTCGGCCCCTCGAGCCTGTGTCTGAGCGCTGGAGGAGCCGGCTACTTTGGAAGAAGCAAGGCTGGCTGATTTGTTAATAAAGATTACAGCTACGTTCGGAAAGGAGATTAGACAGATACAAATAAATGTCTAGAGATACCAAAAATGAAGAGGTTAAAGATGGGCAGATAATCCCCTCAAGTACAATCATCAAAAGCAAGAACAGATTATAAATCTAACAGTGTGCGCTTTCAATTAAACAAAATCGAGGAAAATCCTGCCTGTCCTTTCCAGTATTTCTTGACTGTAAACAACTGACTTTTCAGTTTCTCTAAATGTAAATCTCGGTCTTTGCTTAAGATGAATCACAATGAAATGAATGTTATTTCTTAAAATCACTGCCTTACATATATAAAGCCGCTTTAAGTTAGGATTGTTTTTTAATTACTCATCTTGTGCATCACCTATGATATTTTCTCAAAACACTTTGGAAAAAAAAAATCACACAAAACACAACAAAAGTCTGGTTTCAATAAACAACCCCAAATGAAAATTTTCAAGTATTTCTGAGGGCTGATACCCTTGGTAGCTACTGACCCTTTTCACTGTATTTAGCTCTGACATGGAGCTACTGGGAAGTGAGGGATGTGAGTGTCCCTGCTGCTCGCTCCTGCTGACAAACACAAGTCAGCGGCTAAAAAAAGCAGAAGCAAAGATACTAACCTGCTTGAGCGCTGAAAAGCAGAGTTAGAAAGCTGTACTTGCTGTACCTGACATCTGATGCAGGTGAAAACAGCAGCAACGCACAAAAGGCCCCGTACAGGGAAGTTTCCGAATGTTAACATTTGTAACTAACAGCAAAATAGGGCAAGACCCTCGGCCGGCGAGCGCTTACCTCTTTGTCTACCCTGGATGCTGCGAAGAGCCAAGATGTTCTGCTCGTCCGAGAGGAACTGCTTCATCTTATGAAATGGCTCCTTGCCTCTCACAGTCAGTTTATTCCATGGCTTTGGCCGGGCTAGTATCTCGCTCACAGACCCTTGCGACAGTCCCAAGACATAATGTCCAAATATCCGCTGTCCAATATTGTGCTTGATCAACTGCTCTTTCACCTGACGTGCAATTTCGGCTGTGTCTATCTCCTCGCCTTCAGAGATGCTCCCAGCACTTTCTGACTGGCTGGGAGACGGGGCCATGCCATTTACATCCGGACTTTGTTGTAATGGACTTTGGGAAGATATGGAGTTTGTGCTGTAAGGACCTGTTGAAAAAATCATGCTTGTGCTTCCTGCTTCCTGCATTGCCTTGGAGTAGAAGGACTGCATTAGCTGTCGCTGGAGGAGAGAGTTTAGTGCAAATTTTCCTGTGGAGGCCAGGGGTAAGCTGGGGCTCGCCAGGGATGAGCTGAAAAAGTCTTGACTTAAACCCGTTGGTGAGAACTGGTGTGTACCATTAGTATTGGAAGCCTGCTCCCCCGCGTTGCGGAGCAACTGAGAAGGAGGGGAGGCCGGCAAGGTTGCAGGACGCTGACTCTCAGGCTGGTCTTTCCCTTTTCTCCTGGCTGACCCTACAAGGAAGGTCAAACATAATGCATTATGGGGGATCAAAGAGGGAAAAACCAAGATAAAAAAATGCAAAGTTTGCCCCGCAAAGGGAAAAAGTGCAGATTTACAAGGGCCAATGAAGTGGCGGTGGGATTTTTGTTTTTCGTTTTGGTTTTGGTTTTATTTTTTCTTTTTTTTTTTTTTTCATAATTGAAATTTTAATAAGCCAAACAAGGCCCCCAAAACAAACAACATGCATTTCATGTTTGCACCTTTCTTGTATGTTGCAGCCTGGAGAATCCCCCTTACAAACATTAAAACTAGAACAATCACATGAATTGCAGTTATACATTTAGAATAAATGCAGTTACAGACAGCAAGTCTCTCTGTTGTCTCTTATTCAAGACATTACTCATTGGACCTGACTGAACCCAAATGCAGCAAACATTTACATTTTGGAACAAACCAATTTGAATAAAGGAATTGCCATTAGGTGTATGCACCAAGATCACTCAGTTAAAGTCATAAAACGCTTCAGAATTCAGTAATCCCAGGGCCAGTGGCAACTTTTAACTTTCTTCCAGCTGCAAAAACCATAAGCATTCAAGTATCTGGAAATTCCATGACTTGCCATTTAAAAAATGTGCACACAAGATGTAAAAAAAGCCCACATTAGGAAAGCTAAACGGCAAACACGCTTTGCTAAAAAGAAAGTATTTTGTTTTTCCAAGCTGACCTGCTGGTAGTATATCTAAGTGTATCAGACAGGAAGATTATTGTGTTCTACATGCAAACATTTTGCATAACATTGTGTGTGGGGGAAGAGACTTCTGGTGCCACGGATGAATTTGTTCCCAAAACAGAAGACAGCCTCAAACGCTACCACTTGGTACATCTTGTAATGCCTCTCCTTCCTGTCCTTTAAAGACTCTCTGAGGTCTCCAAGTTTTATTTTATTATCCAGCCTATAAAACTGCAGAAATCCAACATTTTTCAGTGTTCCTGTCGCCTCTTAATCTTGCTGCCATGCATTAGCTCAGACATTCATCTCTCGCTCAGCCCTCCCTCCCTTTACAAGACAGCAAACGAACCAGAATAGCCAAAAATCGTGTCAACCTACCACTCAGGTCACTATTTGTGATACGCAGTGTGGCGTTCTCAGACTGCAAGGAGCGGTTCTTCTCCAGCAGCAGCACCTCCAGCGGTTTAGATGCATCCTAAAGAAAATCAAAGTGGGAGGTTTGTTTCTAAAAGCATTAAGAGTCTCATCCAGGCACTAAAAACGATTTCTGAAGAAGAAAACAAGTCGTCATCTCTGCTACGAACGCAGCTAGGGAATTCACCATGCATATATTTGCAGGAATCACTCAGTGCTCCTACGCGAGCCGTAGAAGAGATTTCACTGCTTCATTTTCATCGTAAGTCATTCATCAATTCTGCATTATTTTCAAATGTGTAACAAAACATGTTCTTAATCCTACTTATTTTAAAATGGTACTGGCAAGCTTTCAATTTAAAAGCTGTAGACTTAATCTGATTAAAATAGGAGTTAAGATTATATTGTTTCTTCTAGGTCAACTGACTAGTTAAGCATTTCCTTGAAATGCCACGCTTCAGCGTAAACAGTTTGTTAAAAAATAAAATCAGTCACAGAAATCTGCCACATACCTTCCACTAAATATCTAACCCTTGATTGTTAAAAAGCATATTGAGAATTAATCCCAGAATACTGATGTTCAGCTCAGATTTCAGAAGCAGGAATTTAATTCATAGCCTTCAAACTTAAGTTTAAGCTTAATTTGCTGGAACAGCAGCGCTTCCTCCTGCTTTCTCAGTACTCAAAGGTTTGTTTTCTTTTGTGAACATTATTTTCAAGGCTAACAAAGATTTTAAAATGTTAAAATCCTTGCTCAGCGTACTGTCAGTACAAGAAACATGCAAATCTCAGCATAGCTGTACGCCGACTCTAGTATCTTTAAAAGACTCAACTTCACAACATTATGGTTATCCACTCCAGCACAGCTGAAACGTCATTCTTTGTCCTTGACCACTTAAAAGAAATTAATAGGCAAAAAAATGCTCAGTTCAGCTATTTACATATGAAAACATCAGGAAAACAATGATTAACCCATATGTCTCAACATCAACAGGAAATTCGCCATGCCAACACCAACAAATTGCAAGACAGAATTTTTGTTAATTAACCGAACTTCAGAAATAATTAAGAAAACAAAAGTAGGTTCAGTACCTGTGCACCAGAGCTTTCAGATGGTGCAAACTCCATGGATTTCAATATACTGTGGAAGGCAGAAAAAAAAATTATTTTCTAGTTCTTCTTTTCATAACAACTGCACTAATGAGCATTAACATCATCATTTCCTACTCTCCAGCAACACTACAAGTGAAAACAACTTTCCTTGCAGTAACACAGCCTCATAATGAATATAGAATAACTGTTCAAACTCGTTATTGGATAAGAAAATTTTCTCAAGCGTCATCTAAATCATTCCATATGCAATCCCACCAGGCCAGTTTAAAGCGTAAATTTAAAGGTTAATAAGGATATAACATTTTAAGCTGTCAGAAGCGATATAAATTTATCTGTGAAGCTTGAAGGGAATGAAAAAGTTGTAGCAAAGCAACAAAACAGTGGAAACACCACCACAGATACAGGACTTTATATAATATACACCAGCTCACAGATCAAGGAAAATATGCACAAATAGTCTCCCCGACCAAGACACTACAGGCTAAAAGGCAGTTTTTCATTTTAATAACCTCCCAGTTCTACAGCAAAAGGAAGACACAATGGCACAATATTTCTTAAGAAATATGAAAGATCCAAATATTTATAAGTACATTAAGAGAAGAATCTGATAGTCTCATTGTCAATATTTTATACAAATACTGAGCAGTCAAAGGACGTCTCCCTTCAAAGCCTTTCAGTTAAGAGTTGTATCGTCTGGCAAACGAGGATCTTACAGGAATACAAAACTATTACAATGCTTTGTCTTATAAATTTTTTTAAATAGGCCTGCTGCAGGCAGGACGTTCAGTTCCTCAGACTGAAGCAATAAATGATTTCAGCTCCTCATTGTACAAAGATGACATTCATTTCTTCCAGAAAAATACATAAACAGCTATAGACAGTGTTTACACAGCATTTTTCATATATAAAGCACCAGGAACTTTGTCAGGCAAGGAGAAGATGTTTAACCATGTATTAAATGTGGAAACTGAGTCAAAAATGCAGAAGGCCAGTATTAACACATAGGGAGTCGTTCTGGACGCCACTCGGAGCCAGCCAGGCACCCAGCACTCATTAACGGCCGCAGACCATGCGGCGTCCAGCTCCTCTATAAATCTGTCCCTGCATGAATCCAGAATTAGATGTCCATTAAGTGACAGTCTAAAAATCAGTCATCTTCGTGACTCACTCAAGATCACTCAAAGTCATAGTAAATCCAAGGGAAAAAAAAGTCATTTTGAGACAGAAAGCTCATGCATTTTGCATCTGTGCATACTCATCGCGTACTGCGTTAATTCTGACAGGCGCTCCTACAAACATAGTAATTAATAAAATCACAAAATTCTGGTCATCAGTTTCACGTGGTGTCCCTGGACAACACCTCTTGCTAGCAGAAATCGCTGTGGGGTAGAGCCAGCATCCGATACACAAGCACATAAAGTAATGTTGGTGAGACTCTGCTTTCCGTGGGCACAGCTCACCCACGTGCAAGAGTGCCTCGTTTCTGCTATTAACGGAGTCGTGCCAGTCAAGGAGAGAGGTTGTGCATTAATGGCTCGAGTTCTTAGGGATCCTGACATTGCACAGACATCAGAGGCATGTTTACTCGGGTTGCTAATCACTGCTGAAAGTGTTTCTTGGGACACCTTCAGAAGCACAGCTCTGTCTACCAGGGCTCCGAGGCGCTGGGGGAGACAAATATCCAGAGACTCATGCAGGGAAAACCCGAGTCACTGGTAGGTAACTGCTTTCACCCTCCCACAGATTCTGCAGAGTCCTCTGAAAGGACAGCAAGTAGTAATGTACGTCCTCATGATAGGCAAATAAGGATGCCTGTCTGAATTAAAAAACCAACAATTTGTAACAGCAAATTATCACGTGGCAAACTTCCCACGGCAAACCACAGGCGCTTCTCCCGTCTCAGTTCAGCTCAGCAGTACACTGGTGGCGCAGGTCTCCCAACAATCCCCACTTACCACGCTTTGGTTTGCAATGCAGAGCAGTCCTGGAGCGTACCAGCCGGGTTCCTTCTGGATGAGACTGAACCAAAAGAAGGTGCACGCTCTCCAAGGAGCGGGCGCCACGCGCTCTGAGCACTCCTGTGCTGCCTACAGACCCAGGCTGAAACCAGTCGGCAGTGCAAAGTAAACCTGAAGATATTTAATGTGTGGATTGGGTTCTTGGCACCAAAAGTCTGGCTTTAAAGCCCTGGTCTTGCTGTGCCCTCCACTTGCACAGGCTGCTCTGCTCTACCATCTTGGTTCC
>NW_010141733.1:47472-64146 GCF_000699245.1 Pterocles gutturalis
TCAGAAAGGATCCTGAACCTTGCGGCAGCTGCATTTTCCAGCGAGCTTGGAGCGGGCATGTGTATTCAAACCTCAGCTGGAAACTTACTGACCTCTGCCTTCTTAAAGTGGATTTTTTTTTTGCTACCTGAATTGGCCTTCTGGCAATTTCACAGGTAATTTCCTATACACTTAGAACCCCAAATATACAAAAAAACCAGTTGATGGTATCTTGAATTGCCCTTGGAGGAATATTCACTACAGCAGGTTCATTAAAAAAAAAAAAAAAAAAGTGAAAGCTAAACATGTCAAAACTCTCCAAATGTGTCACAAAAGAGACATTTTCCTCTGGAATATGAGGAAGCAAAATGTTTTCCCTTTGGATTCCCGGAATATCTTTGCCCATGAGATCTCGACTCAATCAGCTGCTCAAGATCAGTTACCTGCTTTTCAAAGGAATGATCGTGTGACTTGAATCTGCACATCTAAGGCGACTTGAAAGATCTTACTCCAAAGCACAGTGTGCATTGGGACAGTTCGACTTTCTGTTCGTATGATCCCGACTGGAGGGTTAGCACTGTCGTATTACTCGAGAGGGAACTGTAAGGACACACAGAGCTCCCAGATCTCAAAAATAGGTTTAAAAGCCATTTGGCACACAAGGCAATGCAGAAAGCAAGGAATTCTCCCATCCCAGATCCTGACGTGGAGATACTGAGAGCCCTCAGCCTAGAATGCCTCTAACATCCTTGGGAGGATTAAAGAAAACACACCAGTGCCCAAAACAACCGAGAAGTTTGTTCTCTTTCTTTCTTACTGACAAAATATCTTTCTTCTTGTTGCGTACGTGTGTTAGAGCAGCTCATTTTTGTCAGTGTTTCGGGGCACAGAGGCAGGCATAGCAGAATTCAGGCCAAGGGATAACCAGATTTACAGACTGCTGGTACTTCAGATCAGACTGCACTCTCAGGTGATGTGCGCTGAGATTTTGGCACATCTTTTGGACCAGATGGGAGCAGAGAGGGTGGCACGAATGAGCTGCTGTGACGATACAGCATTGCAAACATTTGCAGTGCTCTCACAGAGGGTCTTAACCCCCTGCACCGCCCAGAAGGACCGTGTATGGACCCCAGGCCACCTACAAGCTAGCTGGCTGTCCCTCTAAAGCCACCCTGCCCAGATATAAAATGTTACCTACAAATTAGGGGCATATAAAAGCTGTAACAGCCAGGAGAACAGAGAGTTAATTTCCTGGCACCCAACAAGGGCCACTTCCAGATTTTTCCACCTATTTCACTGCAGGCTCATCTTGAAACAACAGGAGCAGGCAGCAGCGCCATATGAACACTCCTGCGTCGTGGCTTCTCATGGATCCCTTACCTGCCTTCTCACCCCTGCCCTCAGGTGTGTCAGTGTTGTGAAAAGGAAAAAAAAAGCATTACCACTAGGAATACAGGGATCTCAGTGAGTTTTGTATCTAAAGACAAGGCACTAAACCAGGTAGGATTTAAAACTCGTTTGCTATTCTGGTACATTCACAGTTTAGTAACTCACGGAGCAAACTGGGAAGTTGCGGGTTAATTCCCATTCACTACTCCACACACGAGGGCACAAACCGGCTGAAATCTGAAGCTGCGTTTCCTGAAGTCAGGAGAGAACATGGCCATATTTACCCATATCACTAAAACGATGAAGCTTTTTTGAGACCAGTTAATATTCAGCTATAACGACCACGGAAACGGACAACTCTTTTCACTTGACTGAAACTATACACCTACATCAGCTGGCAGCGCACCAGAACCACAGCCAGCGTGGCTTGAATAAAACAGCACCAGGGGCTGGGCAGTTGTTGGCCTTGCAAAGCCAAACCTGCTTTCCGTATTCTCCAGGGATGTGTACACAAAAGCACATGACTCCCAGCCTCATGTGAAATACCTCATTAAACAAGGTAACATTTTTTCAGTCTTCTTAAAACACACACCAAGACGCCAGAATGATGAAAGAAGAGATGGAGTTTCTTGCAGTTATTGAAACCTTGACACTAAACATATTTCTAGTCAAAAAACTTCTCTTCTGAACCTGACAGCTTATCTTGTTATAGTTTAAAATGAGGCTCTTTTAAGTCTCTTAAAAAAACCCTTGAAATAGGAAGAGGCTATTTGTGGCTTTAGTTTAAAACCACAATATATTAGCAAAAATATACAGTGAAAGAAGCAAATGGATGCAGAACAGTGGCTGGCAGAAGCACAGAAAAGCTATTACGGCCAAAGGCCTTGCATTAAATTCTTGGTCTGCACTGCATTCAGTTGTTGCCTGGGGATTTTTAAAAAGTGGTCCACCTTCAAATTTTTACCCCTGGTGGATGAGAGTTTTAGCGCCTTTTCTTCCTGGACACTTGTTTTAGTTGGTATTGTGATACTCTGCTGCAACACGAAGGAGTACTCTCAGATAGAGCAGTTGCACTGGTTCTGGATGCAATTTCTGCCAATATTCCCGATTTCCCCGTCTTTGTGGTTTTGACTGAATTCTTTATTGTTTCAAGAACACAGATTTGTGGCTTCATTTAACAAGCATTGTTAAACTAGAGTTTGTAAAAAAATTATGTAAGCATTTAACACTTACTTTAATTCTTTCTTAACCTCTTCATAATCAGCCTGTCCTTTCAGTTTTTCTTCCAGTTGCTTTAAAAGAAAGAACATGGATTTAATTATTTAGATTTTTCTCTGCATGCTTTCAAAATCATCCTTAAATTATTCCATATATACAGCAGCATACAAGTGAGGGTTAATGACTCGTACCTCATTTACATGTATTAGAAAACAAACTATAACCAATTCAACGTAAACACAATTATACCTCCCTCTTCCTTTGTTTACAGAGTGCCAAGCCTTGCAGAATCCAGTAGGTCCTGGTTTGGCTGTTTGCAATGTTGCTGTCACGTGTTCAGTGAAGAGATTGGGGAAGAAATGGGGCAGCTGAAATTTTTACAAAACTGATAAATTGAGCAAACAAGCAGGATGCTTTGGCACATACTGCATTCTTAATGCGACAGATCTTGATAACCTTATCTACATAAAATAAAGACTGAAGGAGCTGTTGCTGACTGGAACGCCTTAGGCTTGTAAGGCTTCTCCAACGCCTCCTGCCCCAACAAACCAGCTGTACCAAGTCGTTCTACGAGCATTACTTATTGCAGTAACTGATATGATGACACACTGGAGATTGACCCCAACTCAGCAGGTCTTTCTGCCCACGGCCGGCTGACCTGGGGCAGTCTCAATGGCTTCTCTTCGGTGTGAAGACGCCACAAATGCTGGAACAAACCTCCTAACACAATCCATAACGCAATGCCACACGCCTGGACCTTGCCCCAGAGCCTCTGCTCCCAACAACAGTGCTCATCACTACAGGATAAATGCTTCAGGAGGCCTAAACACAGCGGTACATAATTGATGCTGTTACGCTGCTTGCAGAAACCACCTTAATTTCCCACGGATAATTTCTTTGCTTAGCACGGGTACACTGTGTCCTGGTATCCTCAGCCATCAGTAACTTGTGCAGTTATTTGGATTGTGTTAAGAATTTAAAAAAAAAAAAAATCTATTTCAGACTAAAAATTCCTAAACTGGTATAACCAGGAAAATCCTGGTTGATGTGAGTAGGAAGATCCTACAAATATTAAAGATGTTGGAGGTTTTGATAACCTCCAATGCGTGTTGAGATCTCATTATGCAAATGTACTATGGAATCCTGGGGCCAAGGTGTCACTCTGGTTCTCAAAGTTTTAACGAGAGGCAGCTACAACACACCACAAGTTCAAGCAGGTTTTCAAGCTACAGCTCGCCGCTGAGCAAAACAGAGCTACTTTAACAAGAAATCCAGCCAGACTTTTTAATGCACCAGATGAGGCTCAGGAAGATGGGAGAGGGATTTTTAAATGAAACCAGTGAGCCAGAGAGCCCTCGGTACTGGTGAGGTGTCTCAGCATCATGACAGCTTTAAACCTCCATGTAGGCAATGGGAGGACCCTGCCGAACCACACGACATCCACAGGGATAACCAGCTATTTACACTAGTCCTAAGTATAAAACCTATCGGAATACATTTAAAACTAACAATATTCTGGATTAGTGTGTTAGTTACTTATGCAAGGATATGCTAAGAAAAAAGCCTTTTGCAGATACAGAAATAAAATACTGAAAAGCTAACAATTCCCATTTAAATGCAATCTATATTAAATCTAATTCTGTATAGGAATATGCTATACCCTGAAAGTATTTCTGGAAATTTTAGGTACAAAACACAGTTAGGAAAAAAATATATAATAAAAAAAGACGTTGACAGAATGAAGCTGTTTGGGACTCTCAGGTACTTGCATGCTGTTATAGCAGTGTGGCAACCAGCAATATTTTACTTTGAATTATACAAATACCACATACATGCATCATTCCCAACTACCTAATACAGAGATTGTTGCCATGGAAAATCTGCACCTAAATGTATACTTTACTAAACAATACAAACTAACAACTGAGAACGCAATGCCTGTATATAAGCAGACCATTTAGGCACTTGGCATCTTCCCAGTCAATGACTGTTTTAAGATGCATTACTATGGTAATTGTCTCAGAGAACCCTGTAAAATGCGCAGAACATGGTATAACAAAGGTTCAAGCTGTGAGACAATCTGGAGGAACTAATATCTTGCACTAAATATCAACCTGGTTAATGCAGACAAAATATATTTTCACGTCCTCCAACACACAAGTGTGCAGGGAGCCAGAGGAAGGAATTGACTGGTGGCATTTCTGCACACGAGATTTGCAAATACATTTGCAAACATATTTGTTTCCATATTTCCATGTCAAGGAATGTCAACATATTTCCACATTAAGGAATCATCTTGCATTTGCTCTATGAATGAACCCATGTTTAGAGAACACAGAGATTGTGTCCCCTCTTATGTTATTAAAAAAAAAAAAATCATTACTGTATCCTTGACTAAAGTGTCTTAGGTAAAACAGCATGGGCTGTCTTCAGGGTCTTAAAACACTTTTAAAAAACCATTAGACTAAAATCACAGTTTAGTTTAGAGTGATAAACAAAACCCCCATATTTAGTTAACCTAGGTTATTTGATATATCTCTTTGGCAACTAGCACCGTGGTATTTTCACTGGGTAGCAAGGAAGCTCTAACTCCTGGCAACTAAAGGGTTAATATAATCATACTTAGAAAAGTCTTGTTACTAGAGGACATGTTTTGATTATTAGATCAGATGAAGATAAAGCAGCAATAATTTTGAAAGTATTTCTGTATTGTTTCATTAAGTCATAGAGTATTAAAGAATTCCCCCAAGAAATGGTCTGAGAACATTGCTTTAATTTGTGAAACCATGATTCCCGTTTTGTGGAGGCAACCATTACAACCTCTGGTATTTCAGAAGCAATTCTTCTATAATCAAACATGAGATCAACACAGCACCTCTGAGATTTCAGTCTTTGTACAACAGATCTCAGACGCAGGTTTTCCTAGCACTTTGGGGCAAAAGTATGTATTTTGAATTATTTTTATAGTCTAAGAAACAAGGCTAAAGAGGGTTGAAATAAGTAAAACTTTATCAGTGGAGTCACTGCATCAGACACTATCAACAGGAACCCAAATACAGAGCATTAGCTGGGCAAGTCTATGAGAAAATGGAAGGAGATTACTGAAATGAAAATCAAACACTTGCTCTGTCATTTCTGTGATCCTGTTCCCTTTGAAGTTAACGGCTAAACTAATACTGACCTCACCAGGAACATGCTTTATTCCAAGAAAATCTGTCAAGTGCAAGGACTTGAGATATTTTCTATCAGGCTTTATCAAAAAAAAAAAAAAAAAGGTAATATGGGCGTAGTGAGCAAAATGTGCCCCTCAAAACCTTCTTCCCTCATTAAGAGTGGTGCCCACATGGTGACAGATGGGCAGAGACCAATACTGTTAATACAGGAACCTATTTGCTCTACTGAATTCTCATAAAAATTCTGCAAGGCTGCCTTAAAACATGCAGAAAGCACACTGAATGCAACACTTCAGCTTTCATACCTAACAGGTATTTGTCCATATAAATTACGCTACACCAGAGCAAAACCAGTAACTGCTAAAAAATGCCAGAATTAGAACAATTTGTAAGAGTTTCAATTGAACACTAAATCATTCTGATCGAGGCAAGCTACCCACGCCACAGTCAGAGCTAAGTGGGTACTATCAGCCTCCTCCTTTCAAAAAACTCTCAGACTATAAAACCTGCAAAACTCTGAAGTCTTTAATGGAATAGATAAATTTATCTTGTTTACACTTTGAAGCTCATAGACGGTAGAACAATGAAGGAGTTACAGGAAACTGATTCATAACACATGTCAGGAAACATTTCTCATGCTTACTGATAGATGAAAACTGTGTGGGCTTGGGCAGAAAGACAGTAAAGCTGCCGAAGAAAAAGGTAAAAAGGGTCACTCACAAAATTGTTCGATGTTTCTTCTGGTTTTAGTGCAGTGCCACTGGTATGTAAATGAGGATAGGACTGGACCGCTAATTATAAATGGGAATTACTGTGCAGCAAACATACAGTTAAAAAAATAATTAAATGGTTATTAAGGCTAAAAAGCCTTCTCCCTGTGTCTTGATTTTACTTGTTTTTATGCTCTGAATGATACACTTCCCTTTTGCAGTGGAGAGAACTGGAGGGGGTAGTGGGTAAATTCACAGACAGCCCATAGCACAAGAAACGTTCCTGGCAAGCCCACGATACCAATCACTGGGATGGGAACTAAGTTTTAAAATCTACGAAGGATTTTCTGTTTTCAAAACAATGAGAACTAGGTAAATTAAATTTCAACATAATTGCGATCACTGAGACTAAAACGTCACAGAAACTGGGATTCAGCAGCACCCTGAAGAAGTCAATGGCTTTTAGGGTGCCTCTCAGAACAACAGAAAACTCACACCAGTAAACCCCAATATTGGTACGTCAGTTATATCCTTCAAAAGCTGCTGAGCACAGAACCGAGCCTTACTTTAAGTGTGCTGTTCTTGGCGGTGAGCTGCTGCTCCAGCTGTGAGATTTGGCTGCTGGAGTTCTCCCGCAGCTTGGTGAGGCTGCCCTGGAGTCTCTGGACATCTTCTACGAGCTGGGCGATTTCCCGCTCCTTCGCAGCCAGTTCTACTTCCAAGCTGGACCGTGTTAGCACCTCGATGGCCTGCTCCTAGTGGGGAAAAAAAGTGTTAGACCACATTAATAAAAAAAGGCAACAAGCTTGAATTCAGGGCAGTTAGGTGAGGACCAAGCATGGCATCAGGCAGCATGAGAGACAGAAACCATCTCTGAACGTGGGACTCCTGTGATTGACTGCGTGAATCTGGAAGATGAACCATTCTACTCCCCAGGACAGCTCTTTGGCAAAACAGGGATAATAGAATAAATTTCCCTATCTCATAAATGCACTGGAAAGATGCAGCCGTGAAAGCCAAGGGATTCTATTTAGATCTATTTATTATTAATAGCCCAAATGCTTTGACAACTATGAAAATCTGTGCTTACAAAATACTAATCAGATAAAATATTCTGAAGTAATGGAGCAGAATTTCTTAATCAGGAATGGCAGAGTCACGTGCCTTTGGCTCTTCATAGGCATGCCACACGTTCCAGGCAAAATTGTCAAAAATTGCCCCAAAGTGCTGTTTCCAATGAACTTGCTCCTTGCATGAAAATTGTTTGCTGTTAACATTCTTGCTAGCAACTAAAGCCTCTCCTCCACGGGGATGAAGATAGATGTGACAGCTGTTAAGACAAGGCCATTCTCCCTTTGGTTTCCACTTTCAGAAATTCCCTTTCCTCAACCAGGTTCTTTCTTCTTCCAGTTTCCCACAGCTGCAAAATCTGTCCTCAAGCCTGAAACTTCCTCACTAGACCGACTTTCCAGTAGGACAAGAAATAAGGGAGGACAGAGAAATTAAGAAGAAAACTTATCTATTCAGAAAAGATAATAGAGACTAATTGTACCATCTCTTTTGTCTCCTTTTGTGCCAAGAGATCAATAGCTACAATGCATGGAGAGCTCTGAACCTCTCTTCCATGAAGAACATAAGGAAACCCTTGTGCAGAGCTCGAGAGCACGAGGCAGCCCAATGACGAATGTACGTTCCATTAAAAAGCCTAAAACATGTCTTACAAAGGTTAATGGCTGTTCCTCAGAAAACACCAGTGAAGTGGGAAAGAATCCATTTACCAAGAGAGAGACAATGATCTTAAGCATTATACCGAAGATCCTACAGCACAAGAGCTGAAAATTCAACCCACCAACGCTGTCAACCAAGCACTTTCCTTACAGCTCAAGATGACACTGCAGCAGATTGAAAAATACTCCATGCCCTCTTTTCTGGAAAATACAGGCACAACAAAATACCTTTTCCGTATCTTCTGAACACTTAGCTTGATTCTCAGGGACTACATCCCATTGCATCTCACAGAAAGCTACATGCACGAACCGCAGTTAACAACGCTCTCCTATTACACTGAATTATACTTTTAACTTGAAAAACCCTCTAATTTGCTTGCATGAAACATCACAAGTTGTATAATCATCTGCTGCTTGTGCCTATTGAGACTAGAACGTAGAGTCTGAAATAAGATAGATAATGATCATTTTCATCCTGCAGTAGTTGTCATATTAAATATAAATGAAGTGCAGAAGTACTATTAAATACAAGAAAGACCTAATGTTAAAATAATGATAAGACTAGGACATGAGATAGGAAGAGGCAGGTAATTCAGAGTTACAAGTGATATTCAGGCTTTTAATTTTTTTGTTTTGACTCCTCTGAGAAAATACTGGGTCCTGTTAAAAGGTGACCAAACAGATCTGGAGGACCTGTCTGTTACTCATTCTCTGCAAATGTATTTTAAAGGCAACCACGTGTTTCTCTGATATTGGTGACAAGCACGTATATGGCTCGCAAGAAAAAAGCAATGTAAGGAGCATGATTTCTTTTTGTGTGTTAAATCTGCTGCTTAGAAGTAGACTAAATTTCACTTAATTGCATATTTACATTTAAATACTCCTATTTCTCCTTTGGCAAACAAAAATCAAAATAATCTGTCTGCTCATCTGTGATACCTGTTAACCCAGGACCAGCTGGAGTCCTTAACACCGCACTGTGCCCGAAAGGTCCGATCAGCAGAGCCAGCGCTACCAACCTCCCCCAACAGTGGTGTTTGCTTCATTTAGAAACACACAGAGAGCAGGCAACAACCAGCCAAACATTCAGGAGTACAGGATATCTTCTCAATTTTCTCAGCTTCTGGATTTATAGGTGTAATTCTCAGTTTAGATACAGCCAGAGAAAACTGGAATGATACTGAATTTATTTCTAGTTCCTCTGACAGCCCATACACTAAGAATAACGACCCAGAAATGGGCAGGCAGCAGGTCCCCACTAATGCAACCAACTCTGAGCAAAGCCGGTCTCCTCGAAGCTCCACGCCTCCCCTGTGCCTCCAGGCAGGCACGTTCTGATGGCCCACCAAGGCACTCTTTGTTACACCACACTGCTGCCTTTATTTTCCCTCTGCTGATGCTCCTACCAACATGAAATCATTTCTGAGAGTTGCTGCTATCCTCCTGGACCCCCATCCATGGAGATCTATGGATCACTGTACCGGTCACCACGGAGCGGAATGACCTCCGTCCTTCCCGTGGTCTTCTGCAGCCACCAACCCCCTTAGAAGTTTAACCAAACCGCAGTCCCAAAGGAACGCAATCCATTTCAGTTAAAATATTACTCCAAACAGATATTTTTATAGCTGCGAGCATAAATTGAAAGAGCTGTACTGCAGGAATGTCAGAAACCTGTAAGAGTCAGTAAATATTTTCTCTCACCACATCAGGTGCCTTCTGGATCTGCGTAGCAAGTTGGAGAGATTTGTTAGCTGATGAGAGCTGCTCCCTTAAGGTCTCTGCCTCTCTCTGAGCCACCTCTGCCCTCTGAAGGAAATGAAAAGGGGTGAAAAGAGAAAGTACATTCAGTTTAACAACTGACAATTATTACAAGAACATTCATCAATTCATGCCTGACTGAATATAATTGATTTTCCTAAACACTCAACCTAATAAATGTTAGAAAAAAACATAGAATGTGATGGATTTTTATTTTAAACAGTACAAGGAAGAAATAATTGAGCGATTATGACAGTAATTTAACGCTAGGAGCAAGGAATCCCCTGCTGATACTAATGCTGCGGCCCACTGAATTTCCCAGACTGAATAAATACAAGTGGAAATGGAGTCTTTTTATTCAATTTCTTTCTATTCTCATAGACCAAGCAGATTTTATTGCAAGGTTCCTCATGGGAATAATTCTCATGGGTAAATGCTGAATTAAAAGATATTCTGACCATTCTCTCTAACACACATACAATGTTGTGGGCTGTCTTTCTTCAGTAATTATTTCCCAAAACATGAACTGTTAGATTCTGTTCTTTCAGCACGTCTATTTCTTCAACAATATTTAACCCTAAACTGACAATTTTGCACAGATCAGTTACCAACTGCTGAGGATTTACGCAATATCTGATAAGCCTGTGACTTGGCTACCAGACAAAATTCCCATACAAATATTCAATAACAATAGAAACGAGAAAGGCAGAACTATGAGGCAAGATTGTCTGTACAAGACTTTGGGTAGAGACAGATGGATCAGTAACTTCAGGCAATAAATAGCAGCAAAGTCCTTTCCATAACTGTGCATAAGCTTCTGTTAAGAAAAGTGGAACAAAACCTGGTTGTTTTTACAGTATATACTCCTCCTGGCCAGACTTTATATATTTTTTAAAATGTATTTTATTGTTATAAAACCACACTGCTTACCTGCTTGAGTAATCAGTTTTTCACCTGGGCTGCTCCATGCAAATCACACTGCACTTTCAGCAGAAAATAACTAAAATCATTTTCTATCTCCGCTTCCAAGACATATCCCCAATTCTTCCAAATCCATGAACTGCCACCAATCAAGGTCAAAACTTTTCTTGACCAACTTTTACCCATTACACTGTTGGGTCCCTTCCTTTATTGAATAATAAATTCATTTTTAAGCCACCAAAACCATCCTATTTCTGTGTGCCAGACTTTCCACTTTTTCTAATCCTTTTCAAAACCTAAGTCACCTAAACTAGTGACTACAAAACCTATATCCCCGTGTGTGTGCCGGTCTTTGACGCACTAGTCAAAGCAGAGGCTCTGCCTGCACGTTTAATCAATCAGTAAACTAACAGCAATCAAATACTAAATGCATCATCCGCACTATTTGCTCACAACATTATATTAAATGATTTTGCATAGGTTCTACAGCGGCAATTAAAATGTAATTGTAAAAGCACAGTAACGTGGCTTTAATAATCAGAGCATGGGACACAACCCATCGCATGCGTGAAAAAATGGCAGCAGCATTAAAAAGGCACAAAAAGAGAAAATTTACGTTGCTTGTGCAGCTGGCTAATATTAGGATTAAAAAATGGAGCTAACAATATGGATTGAGATATACTATTTTCTTGCACTTTATTAGATGTAGATGTAAATATATTGATCTAATAATTGCTAAACAACTCCAGCAAAGCAGGACAAGTAACTACACTGTGGCACTCGCTCTTGCATCTACTGCTGTATAAGTAATGGGTTTTGCAGCCTTAAGCAATTCTGCTGATGGCTTCCATTCACAGCAGCATTGTTTTGAGAATCTATTCAGCTTGCATGCAAGCAAACCACAGAGGATATTTCTAATAGATGTTACATCTGCATGTACAGTAAGCTGTCAGCTGCCCTTTCTCCATAGCCTCCCCAGCCAATTCAGAACACCTGTTGTAATCCTGTGAATAATATTAGACAAGATTTCATACTACGCTTTGTTAAAAATGCATCAGCAGAAACTTTGGGCAATTCTGTTTGGGAAATACTGGTCAATTTTTCTCTTTTTCTTTTCCAGAATGGAAGCTTTTTAGAGTCAGAATTATAGATGAGCTCAGCGTCCAGAAAGCACTTTTGGGTGCTACTGCAATATAAATTATAAATTACACACAAAAGCCTGTTAAAAGAACGGTAGTTTCAAAATTGAGCACTTAAAAGTTTTGAAAAGCCAACCCCGAGGGCACAGGTACGTTGGGCCACCCCTGTGCGCAGGGCTTTGGGAGGCAGCTGGAACCGTGCCGTAACATGCCATTGCTTTTCCCCAGCGAGACCCCCCGCTCCACTCGCCTCTCGGGATGCATATTGCTCGGTGAATGAATATTTTGCTTTGTCCTCCTTGTTCTGTGTGTGACCTCTGCAGCTTATTTACTGCAAACTAATCCCACCCTCCTCTGCAGATAGGATTAATTGCTTCCTCATGGGCTGTGCGCTGGTTTCCACCACTGAAGGATCTAAGTGCTTCGGAAACGTTAACGACTGCACTGGCACAAGCCCCCGTTCTGAGCTGTACGAGCTCCCCGAGCCCCCAGCGCATTGCCATTTGGGTGCTCTGCGTGGTGGCATCGACCACAACCCCACCGCACGGCGTGGGCTGCGTTTGGCCCCTTCTCACCCGAGACCCGGCACAGTGGCTGCGGAGCTGCTCCCCTGCTCAACCCTCTGCTTTTGCCCTTCTGATTCCTACCCCTCGCTGCTTGTCACTCTGTCCCCTTTCTAATACATTTCAGCTGCTGGAAGCACCATTTTTGTCTTCGCTGAGCTTCACGGTGCCTTTATCTTCAGGCAGGCAAAAGCAAGCTCCTACCTCACACCACTTAACAAATACCCACAACCTTCCAGAATTAGTCTTACCCCTATGATTTCCTTCTTCCTCTTTTCCTCGTCGCTTCTTCTCCAAATGTCCTTGCAGCAGCCCCGTCCCAGTCCTCCTCCTCCCTCCCTCCCCACCGCCCGCTCTCCGTGCTCACGCCGACGTGTCCCGTCTCCCTGTGGCGGCCGGGGCAGCCTGGAGGAGCATCTCCCCTCCCGGAGCTCCCCGTCAGAGTGGCACTGAACCTTACATTACAACCAAGAGAAAAAAACCTGGCTGGTTAATGTTCAGCCAGCCGACGCAGCGATAGACTGCAGCGTGCTTGCGACAGGCATGGACATCAAAGCCGACAAATTCAAACCAGATTCTGTTGAGTTTGTGTGAACTTGTTTTTTTGTTTTTTTTTTAATGCTTATAGGCTGGCCAAACTTGGGGCTTTTTTTTTTTTTTTTCCTTTGCTACTTGAAGCAACAGAAGATACAACCCTGAGAAAAAGGCAAACCGTCCCTCATCAAGTGCCAAGACCCTTCTCTCAAATATGGGCACAGCAGGCTCCTCACCAAAACAGCAAGAACAACTCGTAACATGTGGGGAAAACTGGAATTTTTTTCCTAATCTTATTCTTAGAAATGGTTGAACAATTTTTCCTGAAATAAGAAAAGAGAGTGCAGCCAGAGACAGACGCCCAGTATGGAAAACGGCTAAAACCTCGCAATCTTGCACAACTCGGAGCCACTGGAAAGTTCACGCAACCTTCCCTTTGTGTGCAACGGTCCCACTTTGGCTAAGAAATACATATGCCGTGGTACAGTTGACTTCCATCAGTCAGGGCTAAAACTCTTCGTTTCTTCCAAATTTACTATGCACAGCCTAGAAAAACCACGATGACCAGTGACAGTCACGCTACTGACCTTGATGGAGCTTGTGCAAATCCAGCATTGTCTAAAAATGCTTTTTTCTGGATACCTTATTCACAAATTCCTAATTTCCATACTGCTGTTTTTCTAGCATAGAGCTACCTCCCTGGTAACAAAATATTTCAAAATACTTTCATTCTCCCTAATACAGTATGTAAATATTGTACTGTTCACCGTGCAGCCAGGAGGTCATGATTGTAATGCTGCCGTGCGCTTTCCAATTAAAAAAAAAAAAAAAAAGCCTTACACAATATATCCAGTTTAAATTATTCTCATTGTTTCCTGACAAGATAATGAATAGCATGAAGCGAGTGCTCTTCTCCTTACAGTAAAATGTTAATTTGATCAAAGACCAGTGGTGTGAATAGCACAATGAGATACAAGCAAAAAAGTATAACCTTTTCCTTACGGTTCCACCAGCCAAACTGTTATTTCCTTATTATGCGCTAAACTTGGTGCTATATGCGGCAAAATCTTCCTATGGGCTAGGAGTCTGTATTATCACAAGTAATTCTGCTGAAGTTAATGAGCCCAGTTACGGCAGTAATCACCGTGCTTGGTTTTAAGCGCTTGAAGCTGACATTCCTCCTCGCAAGCTGCTGCAGAAGCTATGTCTCTCGGAGTACGAGATCAATTAAAGCACACTGGTTCAATGTGCTTGAATTTTCTAACTTTTGAGATATAAAATTTTATTTTAAAACCTTTGAACGACCCGAGCTTTCACAGAACAATAGCAAGAGTATCAGAAAATCTGTGACATGAAAGACTCTTCAGGGCTCTGGCGCCTATTTTTTCCAGCAATGGAGAATTAAATTTAAAAAAAAAAAAAAAAAGAAAAAAAAGAAAAGAACTCCAACAAACAGAAGAGGTTGGGTTGTCTTCATTCTTGTCTTCAGGCTATTGCACTTTCCTTTGCGCACTGAAAGGCTGCCAGATAAATGTATTCCCTCCCAACTGAGAGCCAAGCATTTACAGGAAACTCCTGTGTTTGTATGAAAATAGTCTTAACCATATTTTGCCTTCATGCAGCACTTCTCCATGCAAGGATCTCAATGCGCTTTATAAAGTAAATGTTATTATTCCCATTTTACAGATAGTAAAATCACACGATTAAATGAATGACCTCATCTGCTATAAAACAGCAAAAGTTTGCTGAATTTAGCAGGGCTACAGCACACCACGATAGTAGAGGATTGAGTTCATCGCAAAGGGAGTCAGAAATAAAAAGCAAATACTCTGGTGGCATTGGTGGGCAGTATCTGTGTTGGCCTTGGTGCAGACAAAGGAGTCATGTCAAGACGAATACCCTTCTTCATGGAAACGTAAAAACGAGGGCTGCCTTGTCACTGGTTTTGATACCACCGGTGGGTCAGAGCAAAACCCTCCCGCAGCACATGCGCTACCTATATTGTGTTGCGTTTGTGTTGCTAAGAGAAAGAGGAGAATTTACTCTGTCTGCTGCTCAAAAGCATACATATTTTATAGCTATCTCACTTAGGGGGAATATCTGTTCAAACCATTTTCCAATGTGATTTGTTAGAGACAGGAAGGTACCGTACCCAATGAAATAAAAAAATAATCTCGAGGACTGCGTTTCTGCTAAAATGCCCTGGTGAGGTTTTCTTTCTGCTTCTACAGCAGACACTGCTTTGTGTGTTTTAGTGGGAGTTTGGTTCCAACAAACGCTTCAACTCACTAACCCTTCCTCTGCAGATCTTAAAACCTAACTCTCCATTTCTGTGGAATAAATGACACTGATCCGGTCTAGATTTATTAGTAAATGGTTATGGATTTTAGAAAGAACAGTTCGTGTTTTAATGATAACAGAAGTTTCCATATTTGACTTTCTTTCCCCAGAGTAAGAAAGAAGTAGAAATCTGGGAGCACTCTCAGCACTGTGAAGATGGAAAGAAAACCAATGGAAACATTTTGCTTTTCCAAAGGGATAACATGGCATACACACAGAAGGGAAAAAAAAAAATCCTTTTTTTTTGTAGCTTTCACAACATAGTTCACAAAAAAAAAAAAATCCCATGTTCTCTTTCTGTTATTACTCCCAAAATCTAAGGATACCTACATCTGAATCTGGTTTTCAAATCTATTTCCTCCTCCTCAAGATTAAAATACAATAATACAGGATAAACCAACCCTAACCAAGTTCTTTTTTTTTTTAAGTGAAAAAGCACTTTTTTGTCCCCAGAAAGTCCAAATCACAAAACCCAAAGATCTTTTTTAAAACAATGCGAACTGAATGTAAAAAGCCCATAAACAGATCAGAATTCATCAATGACACAAACCCACAAACTTAGACTCAATATTAAATCCCTAAAATGAGCCTCTCTCTCTTTTTAAAATTTAACTCTAAAAAAATATTTCTGTTTTCACAACACAGGAATTAATTCTTTTCAAGAGAAACCTCAGTTTTTCTCATGCACAACTGGGTGATTCCAGGTTGCCAGATGAAGTATGGAAACAGAAGCATAATTCATTTGAATAAATTCATCATCCCAAAGATTCGTGACTTACTGCCATAAACACTTATGAGAAAGGCACAAACTTGAAAAGGTACAGAAAAGTCCTAACAGTAAATATTTGTGCAAAATACACATTCACATGATTGTAACTGCTGCAAATGCAGAAGAGTACACTGGAACTTCATTAACTTTACTGATTGGAAATTATAATATTCTGGGAATCAAACAATAAAAAATTCAAAGATGCTATATCCCAAACTATGATAAATCATTTATTTTGACAAGTACGGCTAGTTTAGGTTTAATTATTTATTATTATACTTCGTAGCATATCAGAAAACATGCAGTGATTTATTGTGCAAAATGAAATCTTAATAAAACGAGTCCCTTCCCCAAACTTCAGATTATTAAATCTTCATGGAAACGCGAGGGTGAACTCTCAGGTTATTTTTGTTATCGAGCTGGTGGGTTAGTAAAGTGAAAATAAGCCATTCCT
>NW_010141733.1:64182-110965 GCF_000699245.1 Pterocles gutturalis
CCAAAGACACTCAAGTCAGACACCCGGGGGGATGAGGAGAGGGTCAGAGAGGGGTAGCGGCCCCCCAGCCGCCCCTGCCCGCAGCTCCTCTGCTCTCTCGCAGACGATGCAGGTGCATCTGATTGCCGAAGCAAGGCGGAGCGATCGGCTTCAGACATTACACCCCTGCTGCAGCTACCTGTCACGGAGCTAACGGCTCCTCCGGGGGCAGGCGCAGGTACACCAGACATTTTAATGCACTGGTCTTGTCCTTTTTGTGCTCTCAGGACTTTAAGGGGGATGGGTTACTGCACGGGTCACCGCTGACACCCACCTCCCCGGCAGGACCCCCCTCACCCCAGCAGTGGGTGTAAATTGCTGTGCTTCAATGACTCTGTTTGAGCTTTGTCAGTCTGAATGAGACCAGCCCTGCCGCAAAACCCCACTCAAGATGTTGGATTACCCGCCCGGAGAGCCTGGATTAGCGGCTGAGGAAGGGCTGTCATCCCCGCAGCCGTGCTGCCACCACATCGCTGCCTCCAGCACCCCCCTCCAAGCCCTCCACCCAGCCTGCTGCGCTCGACTCAGGGATTTCTCTCTCTCGTTGGTTAGGGTTTGGGGGAATATTCAGTTCATACCTTGCATTAATGACACAATGGAGAGAAGCCGAACTTTGCGGTCACTACCCCTTTTTCTTCCTAAGCAGAAAATTGCAAAGCTCGCTGGTATTTAAAGGTAATTACTTCTATGAGCTAGTAATTTCTTCTGGGGATCATAGCACACAAACAAGCCCAGAAGGCTCCTGCATGAACCAATTTGAGGATCCAAAGGAGGAAAAAACAGCGGGAGAAGAGAGGTGATGGAGTCTGAAGACTAAGCAGCAGGGTCCATGCTTCACCCAACAGGACACGAGGGTGGGAGTTACAACATCAACTGTCCCCGTGGCTTTCATCACCCAGCGTACGGACACCTGGGTCGACATCAATGAGCACATCCACCCTCTGGTTACTGCAGAATTGGAGAGGGAACTGGCACTCCCCACCTCTTAAAAGAGTCAGAGAGGTGTCCTCACATAGAGCAAGGGAAGTTCAGAAACACCAGATTTAAAAAAGGCAGTAACGGAGAGATGGATTTTCAAGAAACATCAGATACTTGAAAATTTACAGCAAATATTTTTCACATTTTCAGTGGAAACATTTCGCTGTTCTTTAAATTTCTGCTCTGAATCCCAGTTGTCTGGGTCAGCATTAATTCCAGAGCAGCAAAACATCACGTCAGAACCAGCAAGGCAGGCTGTCCTCAAAGTAGGAGTCATACTGAGCATTACTCTTTAAAGTTAGCCTTAATGATGGGGAATAAGTACTTACTGAAATGGTAAAAGGAAATGTTAATTTAACGATTAAATACATAATTACGTTAAGTACTTGTTTCTGCAATTGTAACACTTCAGCCTGATGCAAACTTGCTTTCTGGCCTGTGTGATGGATTTAATTTCTTCTTCTTTTATTTTTTTTTTTTTTTCCCAACCACAAAGAGGTAAAACACAGGAATTGCTGCTCCAAAGATTACTTAGTTATAATTTAGAGAAGTGTTTCATAAAGGTAAAGCATCACACAAGACAAGGACTATGGGGCATGTTTCAGCAGATCAGCTGAGCTACTCCAGCAGCCTGTTTCTCCTCTGCCGATGAACTTTCCCTTCCCTGTCCCCTCCAAGGCCACAAGTCCCTTCCCCATCTCCTCCGAGGCCACACACTCCTCTCGTGTCCCTCATCTGGGCGCTGCTGCTTCTCCGATGTTGTGTTGAGTTGTCTCAATCTGCTAAACCCACAGAAACAAGCCTGGCCCCTTCACCCCAAATTCAGGCTCTTCTGCAGTTACGGAGCTCAACGCACTCAGCGAAGGGTCCCCAGTTGCAAAGGTGCTGTTAGGGAAGGGACGGGACCAGAGCAGCCAGGATGGGGAGCAGGGGAGGGGGAGATAGGGAAGGGGGAGGCAGAAGCACCTCTTTTGGCTTTGCAACAGCTCAGATGAATTGCACACTCATGTTCACATACAGATTCCGTTTCTGAATTACAATCAAACTAAGGGCCATGCACATAAGCAGTTATAAATTTTGACTAATTAAAAAAAAAACCAACAACAAAGTAAAAAAAAACAACACCCAACCACACTGCAGGTTTGTTCCAGTTAGACAGGAAAATATCTTTAGCATTTCTGTATAAATTGATATAATCCATTCTAGTATGGCAACGAGGAAATCAGGAATACCTGTTCTTTAACTACAACCACCTTCTACTCTGAGAAAAGAAAAAACCTACTGGGTAAATCATTGCTACACCTTTACAAAATGTACCGTCTTTGCAAATATTACAAAATAATCCTACTAAAACTCCTTTAACACCTACATAATTTCTAAAGAGTCTTCAGATTTTCAAATAATTACTAGCACTTTCATTAATATTTAACGCTGTCTATGAAAGTTCTTTGACAGAACTAAAAACCCACTGTGAAAAACCCTGTTTTCTTTTACTGCCTAAATAATCAACCCTAAACTTACAAATCTGCCTTCTACTTGATTAGTATTTTTCCTATTTATAAAGAACTAATGTGAAGGACAATATTCTTGCCATGATTATCCAATTAATACGTAACAAGACATTACACAGCCGATGGTTTGGAATAAGAAGGCTGAGGCTAAGACACATGACTGGTTAACTTTAGGGGTTGGTTTTCAGACCTGGTCTGGCTCATGGTGCGGCTCCACGACCACGACCGAGGTGCAGCAGGACAGCACGGTGGGGAAGGGGCTGCAACTGCTCTTCCTGCAAGCGAGCTGCTCTTAGGTAAGCTTAAACCGCATTACAAACCCAGCACCTCTCAGACTTCAGGTCTGTACTGCCTGATCTTAACTGCCAGAGGGGTTAGCAAAGCTCAACGGCAAGCAAACGCCTGGTTGAGGTTTCCCTCTATGAAACCATCACCCATCGCGCATATCAACCTGTTAATCCTGCATGTCCACACACACCTCCTGCATCACCTCAAACAGCCACTCAAAGGATAGACCGGACCAGAAGAGCACTCTGTTTGGGTGTTGGGTTTGGTTTTTTAAAACCTTTTTATTTTACAAAGTTCTATACGATTGTGCCACTTTCTCAGGAGTGTGCGCACTGCGAGGGAACGCGGGAGAGACGTTTCACAGTCTACCAAACTAGCGTCTGCAGGAACAAATTACAATTTCTTTATTCTTCTGCTTGGCACAGTCTGATCCAAACCTTGCTAAAAATTAATATGCCAATAAAATGTATCAGAAAAGGAAGGAAAAAGAAAAGTCCGGAGAAGTCCACAAAAGCTGGAGCTGCAGGACAGAGGCCCTTTAATTTGGGTGAACCAGTTACCTGCATGTCCAGGTAGGGGCTCACGTGATGGATTTGGAAACATAAACCCAAGAAAAACTACAGTGGGAAACTGAAGTTTAAATTATTGGAAGGTAAATATATGGCAAGCACTACTCTACCGTGCATACAATCCTTTCAGTGTATCCCTAAAGAGCTGTACTATTCTCTAAATTTGCACATTTTCTTAGTCTACACAGTTAACGACTGCTAAATGCACATAAAAGAACTGTCACGAAATCCAAAAGAGAAGGGGAAAAAAAAAATCAAAGTCACACTTAGAATTTTATAAGGGACTAATTTAAAATCCTACCTGATTTGCTCTTTCAAGGTCTGTCATGATCATCTCGATTTCATCAGCCCTGGGAGAACAAGAAAGCAAAATGCTGTTATCACATGAAGAATGCCAGCTATATGAGTTCACGCACTGTACAACTGCAACATTCACACAAACTATACCAATTTTCAATATTTTTTTTTAAATGACACAGTAAGACTGATCAGATGAGCTTTTGACTGGTGAAATCTTCTTGGGTTTCAGCTCTGTGGACTGGTTTAAGTCTGCAATTCCTTTACCTGTTTCCTCTTTGCAATGGAACAGCATATTGGTTATCTAAGCATATTCATTAGATCTCTGAAAATCTTACTCTCCAACCTTCTGCAGAAGGATGCTATCATCCTTCCCACGTGTGAAGGTGCTTCACCAATGATAATAATGAAGAAGTCAAAGGCTATAGTTCTCCAGTCAACTACTTGTATACCTGTACACACAATCAGGCTGCTACTCTTCTGCCTACAATTTTAGTTCTAAATTCAGCTAAAAAAAATCATGAGGTCAATGAGGCCAAGAAATTTCACTTTACATTATGCAGAAGCGAGTTTTTTTGACACAAATTTGTGAAACTCTAAATTGAGAGTCATGCTCTTAATGCACTTTACAAAGCTGAATAGGAAAGTCACTATAGAAATAGTCAAGGAAAAGAAGATCCTCCACCTCCGTCTGTCAGGTGGGAGCCACCAGCCCTGACCCTTAAAAAAACCCATCACTTCTAGGGCTTTGCTCACACAAATGGATCCAATCCTTAAGCAATATTTTTTTATCATCCTGGTGAATCATGGGCAAATTTTTCACACTTGTACTCTCACCTGTGACAGGTACCAGGAAAAGAGCCCACAGAGCTGAAAGTATGTTCTGTCTCAATATCGTAAGACATATTACTTCTCCCCAGACGTTCTGCCTGTCTTATATCTCTGGACCATATGGAAGCAATAAGCACTGTCCTCATCTCCTACGAACAGCAGCTTTAACCAGCAAGTCCTTTTGCAATCTGCCAACACCAGAATGTCTGTTTTTTAATCTGTAGCAGATCATTATCAGTAAAAGCTGTGAAAGACTGGAATTCCCTTCCTCTGCCGATGCGGAAAAGTCAGGGTTTGTTTTTCTGCTGATCCCAGAAAAGATCCATTTTTCTATGCAGGCGTTTGCTGGGAAAGATGGTTAATAGGAGTACATCAGGGTGCTGGCACACTCCACGCTGGATCATTACACTGAATATTGACTTACTCTTCAACAGCATTTTAGGTTTCTGTGTGCACACTTTGGGAAATGCAGTAAAAGATCATAATAAGTAAATGTGTATGTATATAAATTAATGGAAAATTATTTTTAATTATAGCCTTTAATGTTGTCGGGGCAACATGAATTGCCTTTTGAAAAAATCTTTTGGACAATAATGGAAAACAGATTAACATGTGTTTTCTTGTGCAGGAGAAGCTAATGTGCTCTTACATCGGGAAGAAATCATGCACACGATGTTCTGAATTAATAATAAATAATAGCCATTAGTTACTGAATTGAACAATCACTCTCTGGGCAAACAAGGATTCAAAGTGCGCAGGGAGTAGCCAGAAGATTAATCTTAGCACAAGCCTACGATAATACTTTCAATTTCTAGCCTGTGTAGTTGGGAAAAAACATCTTTTGTTTCAGACTCCAGACCCAAAATACTTGTCCATCTTGTTAATCCATGTACAGAAATAACAGTATTTCACAGGGAAAAGATGTCCCTAAGACCGTGCAAGTGACCCCATTATGTATCTGTAACAGAGATAAGAGGGAAGCGACCATCCTAATGCACCAAAAAGAAAAAAAAAAGTTTCCCAGCATTTTAGAAATATTTGTAGCCAGGATAGTTTTAGGATCCTCTTTATATAAGCTTATGTATTCAGGTTGAATTTATGTGTGAATGCCTCAGGTTATATGGAGCCAGTAAATGATGTCTGGATTATGTCACACGCCTCCCAGATCAGAGCTGGGAACGTCCCATCCCAACACGCCGGCTACAGCTGAAGTGAATCCAGTTTCCGCTCGCTTCTCTGCAGGGTTTGGAGAACAATAAAACCGCTGCCTTTCCTCCCAAACAGGGGGTGCCAGGTATCAGCCAAAGGTCTGAAAAACTGCAGAACCTGAGAAAAAGTGAAAGACTCGGAAGCACAAAAGCGGGAGAGGAAGAGCGCTCTGCTCTGGGAGCATTAGTGTCATTATTCAGTTCAGCCCAGGGAAAGGCTTGGCTGCGGAGAAAAGAAAAAGACTCTGATGCACAAGAGAGGGGTGGGAAAGGGCAGAAGTGTGATGGGGTCTGGACCCAGCAAAGGACCCTCAGCCACCTTTAAAGGTCATAGAGACGAGTGATGGGAGTCACGGTGGGGAAACAGCTGAAGACAGGAGAGCGAGAGAGGGAAGAGAAGGATGTCCGAGGCCAAGGGACCAAGGGGAGAAGGGACCAAGAGCAATGAAGTGGAGGAGCAGCCCAGGCCAGTGGAAAGGTGCACGGCTGCCAGGAGAACAGGCTGGAACACGGGGTGATGGTGAAAAACGAGGTGGAAGGACTCAGGAGAATCCTGTATTTAAAATGGACAGAAGCATTAATGCCGGTATTTGTATGCCATTTCGGCTGGGGTCAGGATTTAAGAGCTCTATTACAGCACTGGTATACGCAGCCAATTACAAAAAAAAAGCGACCGAGGATATAGAACACCATAAAAATGACATTTCTGCCCTTCAGCGCCCACAGATAATTCTGACTGAATCCGGTAGAAGTGTCAAACTGTAGCCAAAGGCAAAATTGTCCCTTTGTCCTTGTATCCAGACACACCAGCTGACTGATCCTGAACTCCCCTTTCTCTCAGGCGTTTTTTCTACCTGGCTTTTCTGCGCACAATCTGTCTCCGCACGCCTAATAAAAGCATGCGACATCTCCAAAAAAATTCAAGTAAACACCTCCAGCCTAGCAGTCTGCACACCAATAGAGGTTAATGCTGCAACCATAAATGTTATCTTTAAGTAAAGTAATGAATTAAATTACTCTATATTCTTTCCTAGCACAAGTGTCAACAGCATTCAGAAGAATCTTCAAAAGGAATTCAGTCTTTTCATTTTAAAAGCTCAACTACCACATCAGTAGCTGGCACTCAGCAGTCTAAAATCACTTATTTGAGAAAGTCTCTAACAGCTACATTCACTGTTTGCTCAGCAGAAGTATTTATTATAAAATAAATTACAGTTCTCACACCTTTTATGCACTCACAGAAGCAACATGCATTGATTTATTGTTTACAAAGCACCGTGTTGAATTCAAACCTGCAAGGCACGAGGAAACTCCACTTTGGCTCACTGAATTAGTCCCACGCAGGTCATTTTGATGTATTCACCATCCGCCACTTTGCTCATTTTCAGCCCTTCCTATTTCAATATTTATTTCAGTAGAACTACTTGACAGGCAAAATCCCATCCAGCCCAAGGCTGCTGGCATCTTGTCCTGCAGGGTTTCACTGAAAATCTGGTGGGAACCATGAAGGGAACAATGGCCCAATTTAGCAAATCCACAGTTATACTGACCCTAAATTTCTGACCAAAGTTATTGACTCACTTCTAAGGGAAACAGGTCTGACGATTTTACTTCTAACTTTCTTCATTCCTGAAGGAACACGCGACGTGGCCTCTGGTGAGTGCCTGGACTCCCCTGTCACCCCAAGAGCTGGAGGCAAGGAGAAAAACCCCAAAGTTCTGTATTTCTTCAGACAGATACACAGAATGAGGGTAATTAGTAACAAGACGACCTTTTGCTAAAAGACACTGATATTTACAGTGTTTTACAGCAGATTTCTACATTGCAACCCAACATTTTTCAGGGTTTGGTCAAGGGTGATGCTTTCTTACCACTAAAACACACCATCCGAAAAAGAGTGGGTAAAAGCTGCTTTCAGGAACAAATATTGTCCTGTGTTTTCTCATTCCACAGATAGTATCATCATTTATCTGATCCAATTCCTTATAATCTCTGTGTTAGAGGAAAGTAATCATGTACCCAAGACAGTTCTTCGGTCTGTATTACAGACAGCTTGTTCTAAGTTTCAACACTTTCAGGCCAAGGAATTTAGGAAATAAAATTTTAAGCCCAAGCACTTGGAGCTACAAAATAAGCATCACCAAGCAAAAAGAACTTGAGCTGTCGAAACAGCATGACCATGAAACATTCTATTATTTTTTCCCTCGCTACTGTTTGAAGTGAAAAACAAAACGCATTAAAAGCTATAGATTTTACAAGGTATAAGCTTTTACCAGGCATGAAAGAGTCCTCAAAGCTAACATGCCACCTACAAAAAAACAACTTAAAGAGTTTAAAAAAAAAACCTAAAACAACCCACTTTTCAATTCAATTGCTTATGGGAAATCAAAGCCACAGAAATGCTCCATTTTCTTTTTAAGATTAAGATAACCGATTAGGTTTGAACAGCATAACAAGCAAGCAAATTCAAGAACTGGCAACATGGAAGAAGCTCAGCTCTTTTTCTAAATAAAATGCCATCAGATGAAAACCCTAAACACCATGAAGCTATTCACTTGCAAGCAAGAAGAATCCGGACTTTATGATTAAAATACAGTTGATCCAACTTCTTCATTTAGATACTAGCTTAAAGAGGCGGAAACAATTCCTTTTTTATTAACATGACAAGTGAATGGTTTGCCAAATCTTGTGGCTACAGCCCCCTGAACATTCAAACTTACTGAACCTTGAAGGAAACTGCTGTTGGATTCTTTCTACATGGGAGAACTGAAAAATACAGATGACACTTTGGAAATTGCAGTCAGTGGCATGGCCAAGAAACTTCACTAGCAGGGCAGATTAATATTTTGGTTTGGCAAAAAACAAACAACATTTTTTCCCACACATTTGTTTTCTTTAAAGACATGTATAAGCTGACTGGTCAGAGCAAACGGTATACGGAGCCACTGGGGCTTGTTAAAATGTTCTAATTACGAAAACATTTACAGAGGCAATTTCAAACTAAAAGCATACATTATCAACTAATGTGCATTTATGTTTAATTAAGAAAAAAAAGAAAAACCCTACTTGTAAAGTGTATCTGTGATCACCAGAGAGCAGATTTTGTCCAAATTAGGCAAACATTTTAGCCTCTTAAAATTAGAGGCGGTATAACTGAGTACTTTGCTAGCGCAAGACAAAATGTGAAGAGTTCTTTGGGACATTTGGGATGGGAAGAAGAGAAAGAGAAGGGCCAGAGTATTAATAAGAAAAAAAGAAAAAAAAAAAAAAAGAAAAAAAGCAGTGCATTGAATTTTTTCAAGTTTCAATAAAACTTTTATCAGGAAAGGTTCCTGGGTCTAGGAGGTAATTCTGGATCACTAAACAATGCCAAAACTGCCTGCAGCCCAATGATCACGGCATTCACTCAGGGCACAAGAGCATTCCAGCACTTGAATATTCAATTTTATTTTTTCTTTAAGCAAAAAAGAAGGATGACAAAATTCCTACCCAAATTCAAGACTCTTTCCAAGCTCTGCTGACAGATGCCCTCACCTAATCCCTGCACCTCAGTGACCATGCCAAGGTGCCCGTGGTCCTGCCTTGCTTAATTGCTAGGAAAGAAAGAAGAACTAAATATGTTCTTTGAAGCTCTTAGAAAGTTTCTGATAGAAAATAACAGAAAAACTTCACTAATTCTATTTTTCTTGCACCTTATGAACATCACTGTACACACAGTTTAGGCATTTTTAGAATTCATAATGATTCTAATCCAACAAGCATCCACGTTAGATAAATCCACCTTCATTCCTAATACAGCCTCCAAAAGTCATAGGCATAAGGGTTGTACAAAGAAAGAAAAAAAATGTTATTTCAGCATAACCAGTATATCACGTCAAAGGGCAAGAACTCACACACTTTTTACTACTAACTTCTCAAATCTGCTTTTCAAATTGCAAGAGCTATAGGTTAATATTTTCTTTCACTGCAACCCTCTAAGGATCTCCAGATCAGATAATCCTTTTTCCAATGTCATATAAATCCAGGCCTCTTGTAAAAGAATTTCTCTGTTCAGGGATTCATAAATCCACCAACTTTAGTAATGAATTGGGTGTTTCCTTTCCTAGGAACTCAATTGAAGAAAAAATCCTCTCTCTGCTAAGCAGTGAAACACTGAAGGCTTTAAATTGAGAGATCAAAGAAACGCTGGTTTCAGGTGCTCCAGCGATTACACAATACGTCATCTGGATTAATCTGGGGAACAGTTAAATGTCCACTGTACATTGTCCAGACCCCTCTCTGCAGTTATCCCATACTAAATCAAGTTCCTCCCCTAGCAAAAAGGAGGAAGACTCAATTCTAACTTTTCAGGGGTTTTTAGTTTTATTAGAATTAATTCTTGTTTCCTCTCATTGCTAGCCTTGTATCCATGCAGGGCACTGCATACAGAGCTAAACTGAAAAAATAACTAAATCTCACACAAAGATTTCTCATTAAGCACACCAGGTTAGTGTCGTAAGCACCAGGATCAAGCAGTTACAACAGCTGTAGGTATATCTTCAAACAAACAATGTCCGAGGCATCTGAAAGATGTCAAGTGATCATCAAATATTGATAAAGGTTAAAGAAACTGCTCATAAAGCCCAAGATATTGAGCAATACCTAGACAATACAAGACAAGAATCATCTTGATCATTAGAAGGAAAAGAGCCTCTAACATAAAACATCCCTCAGTCTGTAGGAAAACTGCTTTCCAAGAAAACCTGCATAGCGCTTTGTTTTCTCTTTCATGGCTTAAGTCAGGATTTCAAGGATAAGAAAATCATGTTTGCAATTATGAAGTTCTGAACACAACAGAAATCAGCTTTATGCCAGTGATACACTAGGGAGAAGAGTTTCTAAAGATCAGCTGTGTTTTCTTCATCATTTCTACAGAGAGAAATTGATATCAGTGACACTAACTGATATGCTCAATAAAATATAAAGAGAAAAAATAAGAATTATATATAACAGATAACCTCAACCCGTAGAACCCCAGAGCTGTAGTTCCCATAGTGTTACACACACACACACATGGCCTTGGCACACTTTGCAAACCAAAGAATGTTTAACGTAAGGAGCTGGAGTAAAGAAAAGGGGTAATGGTTGTATTAAAAAGTAGCCCAATACATAAATAGATGGTACATCTTTTTATTTGATGACGACACTATTTTCTTACATCGCACATATTGACACATATCGCACCACAGCCACTATGAATCTTAGCTCCCATACAGCTCAATGCTCCGTTTGAACACCTCTTACTCAACTTTCACTGTGGTCTTGTCTCCACAAGAACAGGTCTGTTGTGAACTCTGTGTCCAGCCATCATGCTGCCCATTACAGATAGGAAAAGAAATGCAATAAATCCTTTTTCTCCTCATCTCACGATCAAACGTCCTCTTTCAAGATGTATTTTTGTTTTACCCTGCAAAGCCCTATGAGTAGTGTTAAAATCAGCAATTAGGAGTGTCCGGATTTGGATCGCTCTGGGTTTCGTCCCATCTCAGACCACTGGTGACAATCCTTTGGTCCACAGAGGAGTTCAAAGAAGGCTGCTGAATCATGAGATCGTTTTTGCGCCTGAAATTTGCAGAAACAAATAACCTGCTTTAGATGGACCTAAAAATCGGTTTCCACTAACTTCTGAGGGAGCTGGGGAGAAGCCTGCAACCTCACGCTCCTGCAGGTTCTACTCCTGGCAGGCAAAGACAGCAGGTCCCACCAGTCAGTTCTGGTGTAATCATTTTGACCTGCTGTTAGAGACTATGGAGAAAAGGAGAAAGAACTTTCTGATGTCTAACTTTTGACGTATTTATGCCTGAATCCCACCTGCATTAATGTCCTGAGATTGAGATACTGCAGCAGTACCAGTACAAACCCTCCAGATTTGCAGGATCGAGTCCTCAGGGTGAGGAACACAATCTCCCTGTTCAGGTTATGCCGAATATTCATGCTCAGAGGAGCTGATTTAGACAAACAAACATTTCCAGCTGCCTTCCTGGCCACTGCCAATCTGCGCTGTGCTATGCCCTGGGTAGCAGGAGTCACTGCCTGATCCAATACTACGGCTCTGAGGATTTTCTAACAATGCAAGATGACACAGATGTGGCAAACTCTCTATTTCCTAGTGCCTCCTGCTACAAATTGAAAGAGCTTGCTGCAATTTCCCTCTCCTGACTTCAGTTGATTCAATAACGTACCAGAATTTAAACACAGCCACCCTTCCCTCTCCCACCCTTGCACACAAAGCAAATCAAAAGCATGGAATTACTCCTGACTTGGCCTTGAGCAGCCAACATGATGTCAATTTTACATGTTTTATAAAGCAACAGCATGTAGAAAGCAACTCGAATGCAGGTCATATCAAGCATGTGACCCACAGAGCAATCAAAGACTGCCTGAAACTGTCATTCAAGGTTCAATCATCTTCTTGCAGGAAAAATGAAACATCTGTGGCCCAGAGAATTAAGTTATGTATTGCATAATTCATCTGGTGTCTGCCACAGCAGCCATTTTAATGCTCTAGTGATAAACATGTTTGATTATTTTTGTTTTGTTTCCTGTTGCCTCCATGGCATTTCTATTTATCTACCCATCCTACAACGCATAATGGAGACAACAAATACACAAAACAGTGTTATAGTTGGCTGATAAGACATGGGAAATCAGCAGTCTTATTAATCACATGAAGGCAGCATCGTTATTAAACCTTATGTTCCCTGTAATTGTACTCATTTCGGTTCTTTTGGGTACACTCTGTAGTTAGACTTGATGAGGAAATCACTGTTTCCCAAGGATCCAAACATGAGCTTTAGAGGTCTTCGTAATAGAAAGCTGCTCTCCTGTTTCTCACCGTTTCCTAGGTTTCCCATCCCCTTGTCTTTGTGATCCCAATGTAAGCAGGAGGAACGTGCATCTCGCACGAGACAACGCAGAGGACCCCCCTCTCTGTTCCCTTATCCCACCAGTGGGTTTGTGGTCTGCAGTGTGAGCAACCCTGAGCTAAAACATCCTTTGCACGTCATTTTGAGAAGTAATTGTTCTATTAATGATAGCTTAGGTCAATTTACTCCCAAACTTGTAAACCCAGACACTTTCTCATGCCATGAACTTCACTGACTGTCAGAACGCATCCCTGAGGAGCTGGTGGGAACTTTAAAGCTCCGGGTCCGTGCCCCGCTCTCTGGGCGTTTATTCCTCTTGCCAGCAGCTGATCATTTCTGCAGTCTACTCACAGAGCTCAGATGTCAGTTAATTTGTTACACAATTAAACAGAGCAGCTACCATTTGTGCAAGATTTAATAGACTTGGTCAATACTGGCTTGCTCCAAAGAGGTGCTTTGCACTGGCCTGATGGAAGAAAACAACCAACAGCCTCTGAAGCGGTGGAGTCAGGTGTATTCTTACCCATTTTAATGATTTGGAGTCTACAGGATTTGCACAGTGAGCAAAATCCTCACTAAAGCAACAAGTCAGCACTATTACAAAACCTGATTTGGTGGGAGCAGAGTTTTACCTGTAACCCTGAAAGGCTGCACGCTGTTTCCTGCGATGCTCTGCATGGAGGTGAGTCAGTGGATAAAATAACACATGCTCCCATAGGCCCAAACACAAATAAAGCTCTGTTTCCTACTGATTGTTCCCATAAAGTTGTTTAGACAGTATTGTAATAACATCAGCGGGCCCATCTGTGCTTTGTAGCTGCCCCCCATTGCTACTTCCTCCTGCAATATTTCAGGTCACTCCCGTATCCCCCAAATGTCACCTCTCCCCTCCCAGCCCACACATGGAAATACAGGTTCCGGATGCTTTCCAGCCACACGTACACGGCTGATCAACCTGCAAGTGGAGAGGCAACTGCTGCTCTCTCAGCTGCAGCCCTCCGCTCAAACGGATTATTGGTCTGTCTGTCCTGTCCATTTCCAGCTCCTACAAGATCCACCAGAGCTCCCTGTGCCGGGGATTCCTAGTGCTGTTAATTACTGTTGAAATCAACCACCAGCTTCCAAGTTAATTCCGGGGGCGGGGAGGAACTGACGAACTGTAAACTGATCACCGAGCAGGTTGGCACTAGAACGGACCACGAGCTCCTGAAGTTTCATTTCCTTAGGAAGCTGGGCTGAGGGCTGCGGCCGTGCGGGGATACTGCTGGCTACAGGCACAGGGACACACAGAGAGGACGCTTTGCTCCCACTGCACAAGAGCAGAACTTGGAATTTTTTATTTTACTTGAAAAAATGTATAACAAAGTATAAAATAAGAACTTCCTTAAAGTTACAAGTCTTAACCGAGTAACCCTGCTGCTCTATAACTCGCCTGTTGTTTTATAATTTTCTCCAAATAAATAAACTAATAATAATAATAATAATATCATTTGTCATTTTTGAAATAAAGTACCTGCAACAATTTACTTATTTTTACTGATGGACTTAGAATAGATTATTTAACCAAAACTAGAAACCTTAATTGCAGGCATCTTAGGGGTCATTCTCTTTTATCAGAATGGCAACACTTATAACTGTGAAGAATCAAGCAGGAAGAATTGTCTGTGCTTTGATTAGAGATCCTCTAAAAATACGCACAAATATTTTAACTTAATAATGTCACTGGAGCTATGATGTGTAAAATCAGTACACAAATCTTTGGCAAGGTCATGGGGTTTTTTTTGCTGGTTTTTTTGGTTGTTTATTTTTTTAGAATCACCATGTCACACCCTGAAAAATTACTTTAGGTTTGAGTAGTTACAACCCCAAAATGAACAACCTTCCCTCGTTCTACATCAATGCTAAAATAACATATTTCTTTATGTTTGTTTTCTTTAAAACAAAAATAACCTCAAAAATTGGACACCGTTCACAGTTTTTGCTATAGCAACATATATATTCCAGATCCATCTCTAGGAGCATCCTTCTAGAGACACTCAGCATCTCTTCTTCTCCTTAACTGCAGAAAGAACTGGGGAGCTCAGTAATTTGGAAAATCTGGGTATCTATTAGTTTCTCCACTAACTTACTCTGTATCTTCATCCATCACCATAAGAACCTATAAAATGCCTTTCTTTAACTTACCTCAGTCTATATTCAGTGAAACAGATTTAAGGCAGTCTGAAAATAAAACAGTGCAGTAAGCAATTTTATGTACAGGTATCACTCCACAGGCATACATCAAGGGAAAATTACTGTTTACCACCGCAGCAATGACAGACCATCAGCCCTGCCTTGTGGAGAGCAGTAATTTTCCAGTGGCCTGAACATGTATTAGGGTAAATAGAAGAGAAAGTCATACCTGTTCCAATATTAGCTGAAAAGCTCACGTTCTCTAAATTATCTGTCCCCTCTATTCAGTCTGACTTTGGTAACTAGTACTGCAGAGTGCAAAAAACATTCTACAAGGCCTTCTGAAGCATCGACTGGCATGAAACAAGATAAATGTGTCCACTAGGCTGATAATCTCCAACTTACTATTTCTTACCAAGCTGCTTACATATCCCTCCAAGTACATTTACTAACAAACACCCAAATATGATAATATCCTGCTTCTCTGTGTTGTCAAATGCACCTGCAGCGTCTGGTCAGTGCTTTATGATGGACAATAAACAAGCATTTAATGATAGGATCTGGACAGCAATGCAACTTAATTTACCTTTTGCCTTTATCTATGTAAAGGACGTGCACACTGTGCGAAAGAAAAGCTAAATGTTGACTCTGCAGTAACACGGCATTCAAGTGGGAATGTTTTAGATGCTTTTGGCTTTAGAAGTGAATATAGGTGATGTGCCTATTCTCTGCTAGCTACTCAAGCAAGTATTTCCTTCTGGCTATTGAAGAAAACAGCGTTACATGGTCGCTGATAAAGGCAACTGATGTCCTTCTATCCAATAAATAGACTGCAAATAGCATAAAGCATGATGAGAGATGTGTTTACTGTACATTTTGAGTAGGTTTTACCTTTCCCATGAGCTGTGCTGAAGATTAACAACGAGCACAATTGCTATCTTTACCGTAATGTATCCAATTACCAATATGGTTTTCTCTCTTCCCAATTTGTTCCAGCTTTGCTCTGAATGGAAACACTACTACTGTCGAATTGCCATCATGTCACCATTTTGCAGCTTAGTTTATAGGCATCAATAGCATGAATCTTGCCGACCTGAGTGACAAAGCTGCAAAAAAACACAGGCAGAAAGAAACAGAGGAGGAGCAGGAAACCACAGAATAGAGAACACAAACCGGAGGAAGGAGAAAACGCAGGCATGGTCTAAATCCGCACAACAACCACCAGTTCATTACTACTTAATGGAGACTGATGTCTGAGACACAGAACAACCTCTTGGTCTTCAGATGAAAGAGTCGTCTTCCTCTCTTTACAGATCTGCTCTCACACCAGTGGGGCACCCCAAAAAGCAGACTCAGCCTCCAGTTGCCCTCAGGAGTTTCGAGGAGCTGGATGGTAGGCTGGCAGCAATTAGATGCTGAGCTGGTGTGAATCAGCGCAGCTTCACTGGAGTCGCTGGTACCAGCAGAGTATCCAGCATACTTTATTTTTACATCTTTGCTGAATATGTAAAGCTGCTCAATTCTTTTCTAACTTAAGCCTCCAGTTGTATCAGATTATGAAAGATGCTCACTGATATGATTGACAGATTGCCTGTCTACACAGAATCTGAACTAGATATGTATTAGACAGTGAAAATACTTTAAATAATCCTTTGTGGCAAAAACCAACACTACGTACTACTGCAAGCCCTTGGAGGACAACCGTGCAGTATTTTCTAATTTAACCTTTTACAATTTTATTTGCAGAAACACTTTTCAAATTCTCCATTTCCCTTTCAACAGTTGTTTAGCCTTTAAAATACCGCTAAAGTAAAACAGCTCCAGGCTTGACTAATATTGTAGTCTGTGGTATGGAACTATTTGATTATTCTGTTTCAACAGTTAATATGACAGGTTTAGGATTTCTACAGAAGGAGAGTTTCAACTGGAAATAATAGTTTTCTGTTGCTAATGACAATTCCTCAACTTTCCTCCTATATCCAAAAGACAGGCTGTCAGAAGCCTCTCCAGTGGATGAAAACCATCCCTCCTCAATGTAACAAACAGCTGGAGCAGAGCAAGGAGGTACGACATCACTGATCTACCTTTTAGAGTCGCCTACTTTTAAATGCAGTTCTAACTGTATAAACCGATGGGTCCTGGAGCCACAAACCCAGCATTCGCCTAATGAGCAAGTTCAAACTGTTCAGACCTTCATTCCCTGGCTGTTCCTGACCTCGGGAGGTGTACAGGTAAGCCTACAACCATACCAAGTGTCACACCTCCACCTCGCCCCCCTCTCCCTCCTGCTGCAGCACCCACATTTCTCCAGGTCCCTCTGCCTGGCTCTCTGCTCTCACCTGTCAGACACGGTGAGCTGGGCTGAGCCGTGAGCTGCCGAGCAGGACACACGGGTGGGGTGTGCACCTACACCAGGCTCTATGCTTGGTGGGACAGCCCAGGAAGATGCACCGGTTGCAAAGATGCAGCTTCTCTGTCCTCAATGTATGGGGTTCAGTTGGGTACTTATGTGGAGCACGAACTTGTACACAAGCACAGCCACAGAGCAGGGGAATTTTTCCCCTTCTTTCACCCTAAGTGGACAGTTTGTGCCACCAGTTCCTGCACTGTACGTGTAAAAGTTTTAAACTTTCCAAATAAAGCCTATCTAGTCTTCTGCTATTTTCTCTAGGCTTCGCTCCTTTTATGGCATGAAGTAGTAAATCAGTAATTCAGGCAACCTTACGTTGCTTCTGAAGTGTTATACAAACAGAGAGGATGGGGCCAGACTTGCTGGCCCCTGGAGCTGCTCACAGCTCTGCCTCCTTCCCTCCGCCTTGCCTTCGCTTGCAGGTTGTTGTAGCTGCATCATCCTCCTAAGCCACGGGCTGAAGCATGCAACAAAAGTTTATTTGATGTTATATCAGAAATAAGACCACCCTGCTGTCACACACACACAAAAGGTGCAGGAGGGGAGGGTCTATATGGGCAGGATGCACGAATACATTGTAAAGCTCACTAATTTAATCCAGGGACGTTTTTCCTTATATTTGTTCCCAGAAATGGTCAATAATGAAGTCTTCCAAAGGCCCTGGTCATGTAGCTTGATTTAGGGTATTCGACACAGCTAAACTTACTGGAATACCAGTGAAGGTAGAAGATACACGGGGACAGGAATTAACTAGGGAAAAAGTGTGTGGGGAAACATTAAATAAAAAAAGTTTAGTTAGTGCAGATACTAGACAATATATTCACTGAAAAACAGTAACAAAAAAGTGTTCAGAGAAAGAGCAAGGCTTATCTACCATACGTTACACAGAAAGACTGTTAAATCCTGACCTGGGTGAGAACCAGCATGTGCCCGGCATGTCTCACCGCTGCCAGCTGACTGCTGGCTCCACTCCGCGCGAACCCGGCGCCACAGCATCACTGACGACGTGGTGACAAAAATCAATCCAACAGGCAGCAAGACAAATAAGTCATCTGTATCACAGCTAAAATATGTTTTTGATCAATAATGGAAAATTAACTCGTACTCCTTTGCCAAGAAAATAGATTATTTAATCAGAGTACAGACAGATAGAGATGTTACATAATCAAAAATAGCTCACGCTGCTAAATTTAGTGGCCACTGTCTTTCAGCAAAGAGGGCAAAAGTACACCCATTATCAGTTACAAGCCCTGTACCGAAATGGTTTTCTGATGAGTTAAGCTGGTCCAACATACTTAACATCAAGATATTGTATATTTAAAACTACAACAACTATGACAGCATGAAGAATATTAATAGGGAAAAGACAAGAAAGTCATTGCTGCCCTATGGATAGTTATCCAACAGGGTTAAAAGAATCAAGTCCCAGCTAAAACTTAGCCGCCAGGGGATCTAAAACAGTGATTTCTACACTTTCTAATTTTCAGACTACCTGGAGTTTTCCATCAAAGGATGAAACATGAGTATAGCACATACACAGCTTATGCCAGGTTGCCTTTCACAGTTATTTCTGTGATCCCTTACCAATAACCAGTGGAATTGCAGGAATTTGCAGAACATACAGAAAATCACTGATCTAGACCATCAACACAGAGCTCACTTAACGCTACTGCAGCCTGCCTGGTCACACTGTGCGTAGCTAAGAGCCTTCCAGCATTCCTGACATCCACAGTATCTTAATTAGAAGCTCAGAGAAATATCTGTCCATGGATAGTCTCCCAGATGTGAACAACACTGCCATCGATGTGACTGTCTTGCCTTTCCTCCAGCTTCCCCACCAAACAATAAACACTAGAAAAAAAGTGCAATTAATTGTGAAGTCAAGCACCTCTAGCTTTTATGGTTTCAGATACGGAAAAATTCAAATAAGGCATCAGGAAAAACAGCAGTTAGAAGGGCTGGTTTAAAGGACTTCCATGCTTTTAAACAAAAGTGAAAGAAAACCCCTGTTCCTAAAAAGAATGTTTAGTATGATGGTCAGTGATTAACATCATTAACTACCATTTCATATATTGTTTTAAGTATCAAAACCAACAAGCAGCTCCATCAGCTGGTATCTGCATCAGGTTTACAGAGCTGCTTCACGCAGCGCGGGTGTCCAGCCACAGCAGCTCTCCGAGATACCGAACGCAGAGAACTCACCGCAGACGGTGATTCCGCAGGGCCATGCCTTTAAGGTATATTTTTCCCTGGATGTCCGTTTTAGACATTCAAGAAGAACAAAAACTTCATGCAGACACAGTATTTTAGAAAGATAAGAAAACAAACAGTCTGAACAGAAATCAAACACTGCTGCTTCGGCGTAACAGACACCGTCAAGATCCCTCAAATGTTTGGGAAAGCTAGAGAGGAAAGAAAGCACTATGGCTATTAAAAATAATAATAATACTAAAAGATAATTATAGCTGGCTCCAAATGTTAACAATTTAATAGTTACAGGATCTAAGTACTGTAAATGACTAATGCATGCAGCAAATGTATTCGCAACCGCGTACAAAACAAAGCCCTTAAAAGTAGATAGCTCTAGGAAAAAAAAGGGATAAACTGTTTTATAACATAAGCTCAGAAGCACATGACATTGAGAAAGTCTCTGTATTATCTTCCTTTTGTGACTGGCAACAAGAACATCTCCTTGATTTGCCAAGACGACAGAAGACCAATAATGCACAACTTGGGAGCTCCAGATACCTGCATGATCAGAACAACAATGTTGTATTTTTACAATTCTTACAAGAATGAGACATGATGGGTGATTTTCTTCCATCTGCACGACAAGTCACAACATATTTTAAGACAGTTATCCATATGTAGAGCCCAGGGAAGACTGCTGGTAAGTTTGAGTGGAATAACTAACAAAACTCTGCTGATTTGGTTATTTACCAGGTGCCGCCTTGTGTGCATATTTTTTGCCAGCGATATTCAAAAATACAACTTTAATCCCTATGCCCTTGCTGTGACTACAGTTCTACTTTTAATAAACGACCAGCATTTCCCCCAAATAATTAATGACATAGGAGCACAGCAATCAATCCATTCACCCATGTCTTGTAAACAAATACTAATTCGCTGTTTAGTTTATTCAACTATAAGAAGCTTACGTGCACATAACTGAGTAGCCACCAGTTACAGGTTCAAGTTGCTTGTTAAAAAAAGGACTTTTCTGCCTCAATCTGTGTATGATATGACGAAGATCAGAGTGCACCAGGGTGGGCCCTGCCGGCAGGACAGCTCGGCGTCCAGCCCGAGCCTGGAGCGAGCGAGAACACAGAAACATTTCCTTCTCCAAACATGCCCGCATGGAGACCATCACTTATCATCCTAAACAAACAGCAGCGCAGGTCACTCCTTCCTGCCTCCGGGTAGGCGCTTCCCACCGCTCCGGGCTAATGAACAATGTCCTCAAGGCTCGGTGGCAGGGGCTCTGGACACCTATTTATCAGGCAGGGAATGACAGGAGAAGTCACAGATAGCAGGAGCCTTCTGGCCCTCATTTCCTTCATGGATGATCTGCTATTGAGCTAAAATCAGCAGCTCTGCTACCAAAAACCTACAGTATATTTTCTGTTATCAAAGCCAGAAATTCTGTTGAGTAATGCTTTCATTCAATTTGCTCATTATGTTCTCTGTTGATGAATATATGTGATTTCTGGAAAATGTGATTAAATAAATCAGACAATGCCAGGCTGTGTCAGTCTCAAGAGGTTCTAGTTCAAGATGCGAAGTACTTGTCCCAATAAGCACAACTTGAACCGAACCTTCTGGATTCTGGATTTTTATTACCTTTTAACCTCAAAAATCACTGGTCACCTCCTTATTTTTGTTGACATGGGTATAACATCAGAATTACAAATTTTGCATCAACTGCCACAGTGATTCAAAGACTTTAACAGTATAAGAGGACTGAAGAGGAAGGGATGGGAAATGAAAAGGAGAAATGAAGAAGACGGAAAACTTCCAGCAAAGTATTTTGACTTATTTGGAGCGTACGGCTTGCGGCACACAGAGGGATCAGGTAACAGGGACACAAGTGCTGTGGCTGACATCTGCAGATAACAGAAATCAAAAGGAACAACTCTGAAATCTGGCTGTTTATAATCAGTTGTCTACACCTACACATGATGTTACAGGTCTAATCTTAAGTAGTCTAAGTGTTAAATCTTCATCTGCTGTGCAGAAGTTCACGTTACACCATTCTCTTTGAGAAAGAAGGGAACATCAGCCAAAGAATACAGTGATCCCACGCCACATACTCCTGGTAAAATAAAAAAGACTTTTTAAAAAACTATCAGTTGAAAATCAGCATGATTAAGAAAAGGAACTGTGTCTGTAAGCAGCAATGCCACCTTGCCGTTTCCCATCGACTGTCTCGTGCTGGAACAAGGAAAATGACTCCTGAAGGTGACAGGGTGACAACCTCCAGCATGCCCGTCCAACAGACAGGGGTTTCTAGCTTCCAGGTACTGGGGAATGATATGCAAAGGACATGACTTTTTTCCCCTCAGAAAGTCATTCACTCTTTATGAAATTAATTTCAGATAAAGCACAAAAAGCCCCCACTACTGCTACCACAGATCATCAATCGCTTTATGTTAGGTGCACCTCCTGACAGGAGGCACGAATTTTACCCCTTTAACAGTAAGTTCCTAGTCCTCTACTCCCACAGCATCTTTCACAGCATTTTGGCTACTGCCCTAAAGGGGAGAAGGATCTCCCAGCCTGCACACTGCTGTGATGAAACACATCTGGACCGCAGTCCGGGGACGGAGCCCAAGGAACAACTGCTGCCACCAAGGCAGTGCTGAGTTAGCAGGGAGCTAACAGATTAAGACTCACCCATACCCCAAAGGGGGCTTTGTTGGAAACAAATTTTGCATATGAAATGGCAGACCAGCACCAGCTGAATGCCGAAACAGAGAAGCTGCTGGTATCTTCAGGAAGTTAGGGACAAGGCTAAACAACTCAGCTTTAAGTAGAACATGATTTTCTCTGATAGCATACACAGAAGGTGCTGTTTAATTAAAACTAAGCTGCTTAAGCCATTAAACAGGCAAATGGCTATACCAAATGACTTGTCAGTTGTTAGCATTCAAATAGCAGGAGTTGTTTGTTGTCACACTCAGATGGCGAGTCGCAATGCTAATGTACATTTCCCTATAGGCTCCACAAATCTAAACCAGCCCAGAACTGTGAAGTTATTAAAAGTGCTACTGTCTAGTACTGAGGAATATACTTCCTTACCATGATCTTCAAAGACACCAATATCATGCACTCTGCTGCAATTTAACTATTTCAAAAATAAGCCATTCTAGTAATTTACTTGCATTTTTTTTTAAAAGTAGAACTTATATTAATTCTGGCTTCGAGCCCTGAGTTTAAGCAAGTCCAGATGCAGCCTCCTGATTCATGTCCTGCATGTCTCAACATCAAAATCTGTAATTAAAAAGCATAACTTACTACAGCAGCTACTTTCCTCTGATCACATGCAATTAAAAAGAAATAAAATCAATGTTTTATCTTGGGTCAGTAATAGGAAAAGATCATTCCAGCCATGCAGGCAAACTTCAAAGCCATGGAAAGTGAGCATCACCGAAAGCACCCGAGTTGAGACACTCTAGAAGACCTCGTGTTTGCTAATCACTAGGATTTGGGTCAAGAGAGGGAGCACCAGGCAGAGGCATCTCTGGAATTCTGTTGGGAGACTCTGCCTCCTGCTCCTCTGCAGTCTTCATTCCCTTCCCCGAAATGAGAAGGACAGTGGTGAGGAACTTGAAACAGTTAAACTCACTGAATTTGTTGATCTTTTCACTTCCTATGAGTCACGCTCCTCAACTCTACCACTATGCATATAAAAATCTGCTACAACTCATTAAATAAATATTTCCACTTTGGCTCTGTAAAAGCAGAAGACTCCCACGTTAAAGCACCACACAGGTGAAACAATGAAAAACGCTAAAATGACTGAAGTTGCCCATTCCAGTGAGTTACAATGCCCGTGCTACGGGGCAGTCAGTGGTCATACAGCATTATCATTATGACAGATGCTGTATGCATCTTCTTTCCTTTGGTGTGGTCTCCAGGAAAGAAGAATATTTCCATTCATCACAGAATGACCTAATGGATGGCACTGTTCATATGAATGGTCAGCAAATGTATTTTATGTGCTTCTATTTATGTACATTTATTTTTACAGGCTACCATGCAAGCATCAGAACAGCACTTTCACTTTTCTATCCAAGGACTGAAAGACTATCTACACAAATAAAGTCTTGCCTTACCCCCTCTGCCTTTTTTACATATGGCAAAACTGAGTCATCAGCCTTGTTTTAGGTAGCACGCTTGACACAACAAAAATAAGATGTAGAGCTAATTAGCAGTACAGTACATGAAAACAAGAGTGTCCTTTCCATAAGATAAAGTCTTAAACTAAGTCTTCTATCAAAACAGAGTGGGGTTTTTTATAGAATTAAAATTAATAGATGCCTAGAACTACTGAATGAAACGACAGGATCTCTCTGCATTTAGCAACAAGCCTTGAAAACCTTAATCTCATGAGTCAGTAATAACAGTGGAGGAAGTAAAGACAAGCTTGGGTCTATAATCAATAGGACAAGCTGCTTAAAAGACCTCATCTGAAACAAATGTGTAAATGTCTCACCAAAGCCGAGATGCTGATTTATGATTAAAAAGTGTAAATGTACTTCTGTGGTATCAGTTAAGAACAACTTGCATGTCTCATCCGCAAGAGCTTAAGGCAAATGGTTGAACATCACCGGAGTACAAACTCCTCGCTAAGGCTTTCTCCCAAATGCCATTAACACCTCTGCATGTTCTGTGTCCCCTCTAATTCTCTCTGGCTTACACCGGTTCTACCACAATTTAAATACATCACACTCCTCCTCCATTATCAAAGTTAAACCTACAAATGCCACATTCTTTTCTTGACAAAATCCTGCCAAGATCCCTGACATGGCCAGTCCTGGATGTGACACACTCTGTAACCAAGAAGCACCAGCTACGGAAAACCCAAAGACTACACAGACAGACTTTAAAGGATTTTGAGAGCAATATTCCTCTAGACAATACATTAGGACTGGTATTGTTTAATAAGTAAAGGGATGATTTAGAAAAGCCAGTGAACAGTACAGTGGCACTAACCGCAGTAAAGCAGAATTATTATTAAGACTGCAGAAGAGTAAAAAGTCCAGACACTAAAACACGCCAGGTGAATAGGCAGCTTTATGACAGATGAAATTCAACACTGACAAACATGTGCTAATGCCCTGAAGAGTAATAATTTGGATTACTTATCTACACTGCTGGGCTCTGCTCCTCGTTAGGTAAATAACCTGATGGACTAATAAGAACATCCACACCTAGTTAAGATCACATTCCAAACAGAGCAAAATCCCCTCTGATGAACTATCATGATTCCCAGCATAAACAACTAAATGATCTGATGTGGAAGAACATTCCTATGGCAAATTAATCTACAATGATGCATTACAGAGCTAATTCAATCTTTTCCCCTTTTCGGACATCTAGCATACCAGCATGGGTCATTATCAGAGATCACAGTAGACAAGACAGCGCTGTTTTATCCAATATGGAATGACTGCATCGTTGTTTAGCCCAGGAAAAGTAAATAGACTGAAGAATCCCCATTGTTAGCAAAAGGGGGAAAACACCTCACAGATTATTTTGGGAGTCAGATTCCATGTTATTCTGATACTTTTCCAAAGCAAGAATATCTGGAATCTTTCCCCCGATGTCTGTATTAATCTACAGGGAAATTAACGGTTGCACACTCGGTAATGTAGGGGTTAATTCCGACTGCTGTCGAATGCCCCAAGTCTGTGCTCTGTTCATCAGAGCATTAAATCTGAAAGCTCAAGAGAGTAGTGCAGCCGTGCTGCAAGGGCTATGTTATAAAGTTCTGCATTAAAAATTCATATCGTAGGCTTGCCACAGTACTCTGCTCTGGCTGAAAGGAGAGCTGGCGGGGAAATATTAGACACCCCACTGTCTTTCTGGCAATTGGAGACATTCCTCAACAAACAGCACCTCAGGAAGGGAATGAAAGGGCAAACAAACCGTGAAACAAATCAATGAGTTCAATTATCTCTCTCTCTCTCAGAAAGGAAACTTTTCATTTTTAAGGCTGTTTCATGAAATCTTTTAATGATGGCCCTGAACAAGGATGCTGGGCACTCTGGCTGCAAAAGCGGCTGCTTGGCGGTGTGTTTATTTTTTTTTTTTACATGAGACAGAGATTCCCAAACATAGAGGGTGAAACAGAGCAGGGTATAGGAATCTCTCCACACAACAACTCTACTTACCCTTTACATTATCGTGACCACGTGGGACAAGAGGCTGTAGAAATCGTTCCCACTTTCCCTGAAGTGTCTCCAGCGAAGAATGAATTTAGATTTATTAAGATGGTTAGTTACTCCACGGTTAAGTTATGCATTCCTCAGTACTGGTTAAGGCTGTGTGCATTTCATAGCAATTTATGGCAACCCAACTGGTGGATGACACCGTTCACAACGATGGAAATGGGTGTTATATTTTCATGAAAGCCATACGCGCCCTTCAGGTTATCTGTCTGATGTAACCACTGTATTCAGGCAGGTTAATAAACCGCATACCATAAATGGGGCAATACGCAGGAAATGAAACATCAGTAAACACAATTTCTTGAGGAAACTATGCAAAGTAAGTTACCCATTTCACAACCCTCCCCTGCAGCTCTGCCTAGCGCCAGCCGTAACTGAAAGACTCACTTTTCCTGCTGGATTTTGAATTAAAGGAAGAAAATGTAAGCTGTCGGACAAAAGTTGCCATGGCATTCCCTCTATATTTCTTTTCATATATGTACATGTGAATATATATTTTTGTTAGTGTAGCTGGAAATCAGACTGACTTCAACCCAACAATCCAGGTTACGATTGGTCCAACCACATGAGTTCATCCAGAAGGAGGTGTAGGAGGGCAGGCTGACCATCTAGCAGGGGCAGTCCCCAGGGAACTGAAGAGATTTATGCACAAAACAAATCCAGTCCAGAGTAGCCTAAAGCCCCTCACAAATAAATAAAAAACTGCATTTGGGAGAGGGAAAAAATACACTATTCCATTGAAAGTTCACTAGTTTGAGGGAAGGAACGAAGACAGGTTGTATAGTTGGTGATCACAAGTAACCTAAGAACATCTATTACAAGCCACTGAAAACCTGCTGCAAAAGATTAGTATCTCAAAGGCAGAGCTTCTGTCAATTTTTTTTTGTTCATTTTTTTTTTTACGAACAGGCATCTAAAACTTGCAAGCAAGACTCAATCAGCTAGAGTTTATTCTGGGCATCCAGAAGCTGTATCTAAGCAAAATAAGGGAAGAAGTAGTCCCTTCTTCTTGGCAGCGATTTGATTTCTTAGTTTTGATCCTTGCTGTAATACTGATTGCCCTCCCTGTCCCTGACCAACCTCCCTGTGACTCAGTTTCTCAACATGTTAAGAAAACGGGAGGAAAGGCTGCCACAGGAACGAAATCACAGCCTTTGCTATGATCTGCCCCTGCAGAAACACACTCGATAGATGTTAAGGGTTAACAGTATCAGGCTCACAGGTTTGTAAATGCATCTGTTTATTTATTGCTTTACATGAATGCTAATGAAGTTATGAGCAGGCCTGCATGCTGTCTATTGTTTTTCCTGGTTTTAGTGTCTGCACCGTACTTATCCCTCCTGCTCCATGAGCTGGCCAACATCCTTCTCTTGCAAATCCCTGAATCAGTGTTCAGTCCTGGTTCCCAGCTCCTTATGTTTGGGATTCTTAGTTTCTTATCCAAAGACACTACTTTAAAAAACACATTCATTAAAACGTATTCTTCAAAATTTCATCATGACAATGAGATTCAATTTCATCATGCCTGGTATTTTCTGTGGCATACAAAATGGCGTTATTGTCTTTTAATTAAGATCAGAGGATATGTAAATAAGACAATATTTCTTAGGTCCCATTAAGTGATGTCTCCAGGATGATTAGAAAGGGCTGAACCAGACAGGACACGCTCCTCTGACATCTGCACGCAGCACAGCCAGCCTGCACGCTGACCTGCTCCAAGCCCCAACTGCTTCTCAGAGAAGTCTTTGATTTCCTACTAACGTTCCCATTTCTGGGCCACTTCATGAGACAGTCCTTACACTCATCCCATGTCGTATCGCTGCCCAAACTGCTACAGGTCTCTGGACCAAAATCCCCTTTTGTCTTGTGGCCAGGGCATGGGGCAGATGCAGAGGTGCAAGCGCTGAGGGTGACTCCTGCACCCAACGCAGTCGCTTCCCTTCCAGCTCTGCTTCTGCCACAGGCATCGATCATCAGGGTTAAAACTGAAGTCAAAGAATTACATGGGAGTGGGCAGGAGAAATAATGGCCAGAATTTTTAAAGCCCCTGCAAAGGCAGCAGGGATGAGCAGTATGCCAACGCCGCCGCAGGATTTCGTTCTGCAGCCTTTACCCTGAGTAACATGAACGCCCCAAAGTCCCCAACATCAACAGTACTAACACAGGCAACACAAAACAGAAGCAACTGTGGAGAGGATAATGTCCCTGTTTCTGTAGTAAGGTGGCTTACAGCTGTGGCATCACAGTAACATGGGATCAGACACATTTAGGTATGCGTTTAACGAGATGCTGACAAACCTGTCTAATGAGGAAACAGCACAGGGACACTTCCACGAAGGTTGTGCCAGATACAGCCACTGACAGTAACGGTACACATCTTCCTGCTCTTGGAAGAGGCAAACAAAAAATAAAATGACAGCACTGAATGAATGCGGAAGCTGACTGCGTGAAACAACGGGGTACACAGGAGAGCAGGTCCACCAGCTCTCACGGCAAACGTGTGGCTTTCCAAAAGGAAAGAAGATAAAGGCAGAAGAGACTGTTTTCCAGGAGACAGAGTTTTGGTGTTTGGGACCTTACAAAGTTTCCTGAACCTCCATTCTCGTTCAGGATAGCCATCTCCTTCTAATAAATGAGGGAGCTCAACACACACTATGTGACTCATTTTTTTGCCTGCACTGTCATCGCGTGGGAGTGGGAAAGACAGCTGGAATCCATCTACAGAGGACAAGGAGAGTCAAGTTAAAAACCAGTGAAGAATGCCTACACATTAAGTGTGTCGCTAGGTAGAGAGGACTGCTGCAGCAACTGCCTGTTTGACTTAGAGCCTGACGGAGAGCTGGGCTTTGTGACTGGAAATAGGTAACCCCGCATACTACACAGGGCAGGTCCCGATTGGAAACAGATGAACCATTTGTTTCTGATGATTCAGGGATTTATCCTGATTGCCTTCCTTATGATCCCAGCCCAGCAGTAGCTGTGCTGAAGGAGCCAGGGCAGAATCACGCGCCCTCCTTGCTTTCACAGACAAGACCTCACAAGGAAGTGGTATTGTACCAAAATAACTCTGTTTCTTTGCTCCTTTGCATTCAAAAAAAAATGAGACTATTATAATCTGTAGACATACATGAAAGGGCTGCATGAAAACCAAGCTCAGCTGACTGGGACACAGAGGCCCAAGGACCTTGTCCATGCTTGGGGACAGATGTGCCGTTGCAAGAAGGGTGCTTCTTCCCTGTGACTCGCTCCTCCTCTTCCTCACAAAGCCCTCCCAAGCACCTTACAGAGCTCAGCTGTTACACATAAAATGAGCTACCAGCACAAGATAGCTCAAAAAATGTGATTGCCCTTTTGTTGGACTCGAAGGAAAAGCCAGGACCGGGACTGCAGGAACAGGCTTGTGGTCCCTCTGCTCAGCAGACTAAGGCAGCCTGCAACAGCCTGAAGAGGTTTGGCTCCAGCAACAGCGAACAGAGAGGACAGGGACACGTCTGCCCCTTGTGATTTCATACAGACCTGTGCAGCGACGATGCTGCAGCCTCGTCCATGCAGTTTCATCCCCAGGAAGGACACACAGCAGCAGCCACGGTCAGGATGCCCAGGCATGGCTGGCACAGTAGCGTAAGACCCTTTGATGCAGTACTTTGCATTTATTTAAAGATTTCCATCTAAGGATTTCATGTCAACCCAAGGTCACAGATAACAGGGTGATGACTAGAATATGCTGGAACACCCTAAAGCTATTTTTTTTTCTACATTGGGCTGTTAAATAACACCAGCTTCTAGGCTACACTAGAAAAAGGAACTGAGCAGTCTCACTCGAGGTTAAAAAACAAACAAAAAAAATCCCTCAAAGGACCTAGGGCACTACCTTGCTGTCAAAAAGTTCCATTAACTAATTGCAAGCATTACAAGTCTAACAAAAGAGACAATACAGCCCAGCTACAGCACTAACTTCTACAAACTCTAAATGCTCCATTTATATGGAGTTCTCAGAAATGCACCCTTTGAAATTTAAAAAAAAAAAAATCTTTTTGCCGGTTTGTGGTTTATGATTCTCATGTCCACATATTTCTAGACTCCAGCCAAGACCAGACTTGACTATACTTACTCCTCATGCCTCAGTTTCCCTACCCCAAAGTAAAGGCAACATTTCAAAGTAAGCACTCAGCATTTCACAAAGGCAGGTCTTTTACGGTAACACTATAGTTCACCCCCTGCAGCACACTATCTTGCAACTTTTCTGCTTTGACTGTAGGCTGAACCAGATATTTGACACAAAAGGCTGGTTTGCACATGGGCTTTCAAGCCCTATTTCACACAAGAGCTTTAGATCAAAATAAGAGGCAGATCTCCAAAGTATTTTTATTCATCTTCATTTCTAGGATTTTAAGCAAAATACTAATGTTACACAGTGACTTTCAGCCTGTTGAGTTTTGCATAAGGCACAGTTAAAACTTTCAACAAATACTTCAAATTGTAAAATTCAAACAGGGCTTTCTGTAAGATTTAAGACATTCTATTTTTCTTCCCTTTTTTTCCTTAAAAAAAATTAGTTCTCTGTAACATCTTCCCTGGTTTCTCGTCCCCCCATTACCATCACACTCCTGGGGTTTCACTGATGTCAGCAGGACTAGGAAATTTAAGAAGAGAAAAAGCCAAAAGAGACGTGGCCTATGAAGTTCTCCATCTCCTGTTTTTAGGGAAATCACTTTAAATACAGCAATAATTCCAGCTACGAGCATTAGAAGTTAATGACTCATCAAAAGAATAGGAAATAGGAAACTTTAAGACCTTAAAGGCACAGCAAAGAGAAATTTCATGTCATGTACAACACAACCACCCTAACTACAGTATTTCACACTCAACGGGGGGAAGCAGCATTTGAGACCATCTATCACCGTAATTATGTGATGCTGGAGGGAGCACGACTTCATTTTTTTATTCAGTTTGACCCTGAGCACCGTCAAAATGGAAGACGACAAACATTTGAGAAGTGATATATTAGTACTAGCCAGCACTTAAGAAAGATTTGTTAAAAAAAATTAAAGCAAGTAATTCATCGGCCAAATTCAATTCTCACTATAGATTGGGAATTATTCCCTCGAAGTCCAAGTAAACTGAGATCTGCCCCAATGCAACAGAAGATTTCACTTGAACTCTAAATCCATCACATAAGTTTAGGCAGAAATAATTCTTCATTAATTCTCTAAAACTACTGGTCCTCTGTCTTCAAGCCCAACCCTACACTCCTTCCATGCAGCAAGCCACACCTTTAGAACTTTATTCTTCACTGATAAGTAAAGAACAAGTCCGTGCAATAACGAGTAAGAAGAGGAGCACCCTTCACCCCAAACAGCCAAAAAACACAGGCATCCCCTTCTGTTACTGTATTTTTGGTGTACAGTCCACGAAACCTCTTCCTTTCCCGACAATCAGAGGAGACTCGGGTGCCTTGCGCCTGCGTGCAGGTAACAGGAGGAGCTGTTTCCCCCCCCCCGCTGTCCCTCCCGGCAGCCTCCTGCCTGGCTGACACCATCGCCTGCTCGGCCCCAGCACTCCCCATCTGTCACCCACCTCTGACTTTGCGCAGATTACTTGAGGATTTATTTCCGAGCAGGATATAGGGATGAAAATAGACATTACTTTGTCCTCCCACTCCTGAGCTTCTACCTATTTGTTTCATTAACCGCTTTTATGTTGTCATGATATCATGCTGCAAGCTCTTTAGGGCAGAGATGGCTGTTGGAAGAGATACGTGCGCAGTGCCCACCCCGGCATCCCCACCCTCGCTGCCTGAGATCTATGACCACTGCAAGAAAAGGAGTATTAAATACCGATACTGAAATCCTGCGAGTCAAGTTTAGAGATTCAGGCCAGAAAACAGTAAAACACCCTCTCCTTTATCACAGAGCAGGGACTGCCGGCTTGCAGACCACGCTTTCACCAACCACGCTCTGCTCATTTCCAGATTTAGTTTTCATTAAAATGCAGTCCAGGATTAAAATGAGTCAGCTGGATCTATACAGTGGGGTAATTTGCAATATTGCACCAGTGTGCAGTGTTAGTGATGCTACACCAATGTGCCCTCCTGTGTCATCCTTCGCTGTGCTGCCAAAAAAGATAACAATCAGTCTAATCTATAAAAGGGCAACAATTGTCTGCTTCATACACCAGAAGGCAAAATATTTTTCTATGAGATATTGAAAGTAGTTGTTTTAGGATTACTTCTTTGGTAAATATGAAAACCTCCTCCTCCACTGCATTTTCTATGCATACACTACTTTTAGAAGAACAAAAAGCCTGCATCTTTCCGAAAATCTTATTGGTAACAAAACTAGGTAGCAGAGCTGCTTTGACTGACAACCTTAACCTAAACATCTTCTGCTTTGTGTTGTTTATGAAAGCTTTTTATTGCAGAAGGGGGGGCAGTACCTAAAATCCTCACAAGACTACTTAACATTTACTGGTGCAAACGTAGCATTTCAGTGAAATCCGATATTTTCTTTCATCAAAGGCAGGGAGCCCCAACCCACATGTTAACAGTAATGTAACAAGCCTACTGTATGTGCTACAACCCAAGCTCCTTTTCCAATTAGAATTCATTTAGGCTGGGAGAGAGGAGGGGTCGGAGCAAAGAGATGGCTCTGGAATTGATCTAAAACTGGAATTCAACCATTCTGGCTGGGAGCATTAACAGCTCAGCTGGGAATCCCAAACACTTGCTTGGACTCTGCAGCAAACCAGAAGTGAAAAAGCAATGCTAGCAAGGAGAACAGCCTGTCCCCAGAAAATGAAGGAAATGCACACGAGTGTTTCTTTTTCTACAGAGGAAGAAAAATGTGTCTGTTACACTAGGAAAAAAAACCCCAAACATTCTTAATTTTCCTGAAACTCAAGTCTGAGTTTGCTTTTCAGTTCCAGCTCCGATAGAATCTCCAGATCAAACTCATTAGTGCTGGTTAAATCCAGGTTTGCTGACAGAAACGTGTGGGACAGCAAACAAAATGAGTATCAGGCCTCGAGAGAGGATGTGCCTCTTTAATTGAAAAAGGCAGAGTAATCATTCATTTATTTAACCCAGAGATGATTATAATCTGAAAACCTTGAAATCCTCTTACACAACAACTGTTTTGGCAAGCCCCTCTGTGTTCCAACAAATATTAAACTGTGCTTGCCATTTGTCTAAGGAATCTTGTATTAATAAACATGAAGAAGAACACTTTTACCTCCCACACTCAATGACAGAAGAAAACAAAGACCAGCTGTATTCATCAATGGATCCTTGTTCTGCACATAAAGGCTAATTACATTTTACTTCAAGCCTACACATGGAAAACTTTGCTGCTTCCATCTTGTCAAAATCAGCTTCTGATATTCCAGCTGACAGACTGCAATGGCTGCACATAATAAACTTCTTTTTGTCATTAACACCTTCAGCGCCCTGCACGCGGGGTATCTGCGCGATGCAGGAGCCAGGGGCTGGGGCAGCACCTCCGCTCCCGCTGTACACACGTTACCTGCTCGCCGGCAAAGGGAACGGGGGATTTTTACAGACTGGGAGGACAGAAGCTGATTTGACTGAAGATTTTAATTTCTGAAGATTTTAATTTCAGCAACTGACCTAATTTGAGGATGCCTTGCTAGCATTCAGTTTGGATGGTACCTCTGTCCCTCACTTTGCACGTAGTACTTTGAACAGGGACGTTTTGGAAAGATAAACAAACAAGCTGACACCCGGATTTCCAACTTTAAGATCACAACCACCAGTCGCTAGGACAGAATCCAGACTCCTTAATGCTGATACTGAAGACTTCTTCTGTGTATTTCTTTTGCTTCTTTTTTTTTTTTTTGTTTGAAAGATTTTCAAAGTTACTAACAGTTGAAAGACAGCTTTATTCCAAAACTGAAAATCTTAAAAGTACTGTTAGCTTTAAAAAATTGTCAATTATCTTTTTTTTCCTGAAGGCATTCCAATTCATCTGCATCAAATAAGTGTCTGTAAAACTAACAATTCTGGCCTAAGATAAAAATCACATGTTTTTAAAACATAAAATTAAAATTGGCAATACAAGTAGCTTTTCAGACTTAGATCAAAAGAGAGTTTCTTTTTAGAAAAGAATCAAACTGTCTTTCACCATTTTTATTGGTGTTTCTTCAACATTTCTCCCAGCTTTTACAATTAAAATAGATGACTCAATTTCGCTGTCTACATTCAGTTCCCTTTTCATGTTTTTCTAGACTTCCATATTGCAAAATTTGGGCTACAAACGCCACAGATGACTGTTGTTATGCAAGAACTATTCCTGCCATAAATATCCAAAACAATGATAAAATATTTCTGCTGTTATTAGGTCCTACAAGTTTGTTTTCACAGTACATTAGCTGGGGAGATAAAGTACATGCTTCATGTCTGCTTCAGGATTCAGCTCTACGATCGCTGTATTCCAGACCCAGCCTTCATAATCATTCTGATAGAGAACATCATAAATGTCTTGTTACTGCTACTAATTTTATGTAATTCTATATATATTAGGTAAGAATCATAGTCCAGATCATATGAAAACATTTCCGCATGAATCTCTCTAAAAGAATGAAACACATTAGAAACGCAAGCAAACAGTTTAGATTACATCTTTTGCCCAGTACAAGAGAAATTACAGTACTTGGGGAAATAGTATTAAAAAAATCAAGCAAACACTCTGCAAATAAAAACATTAAAAAAGGTGAGGGGTTACTAGGTGCAGCGCCTACAACCACTGAGCGCCGATCTTTGCTCCTGCAGAAGCGACTGCAAGACAAAATAACAGCAACAGAGCTGCGAACACCAGTTATATGCAGGGGAAAAAAAATAAAATAAAGGCAATCTGCAGTAATTTAAGGCTCCACCAAAAACATCATTAGTATGCGTCTCTTAGAAAAGGATGAAATCAATGAGGGAAGAAAAATAATTTTGAAGACCTTATAAGGAACTCAAAGGACACTGGACTGGACTTCCAGAGCAAAACCAAAATTTACCTAAAAGATTATCTTGAATGATGTAAAAGGTGTTTCAACGCAAAGCACTGATTCTGAACTACTATGGACTGCATTTTGTAAGCTCCAAGTTCCCCACATACTCAGTGGGAAATCAGATCCTCAGCATTTGCAGACCCACACGATAAGAAATTAAAACATATTGCCAATTTGACTGGTTTTGAAAAACCTGTATCATCTAGACTGCCATGACCTGTACCAGGAAACTCTTACACACACACAAAAAACCAAGACCCTGTCACTCCTCCCATCATCAAGCCCAGGTTAGTTTTTCTTGCCCCAACATGGAGACTGCCAACAGCCTTCCCTTACCACTTCTCCTGTACCAGAGTGGGTGGTAAGGGCAGGAGCAAGGGTTTTCCTCTCCACTCACGCCATCATCTGCCTACTTTGATGATGAGGTGAAGCTCGGGCTCTGTGAGTAGTGGTCACAGGGACGTGATGTGCATCTCCCAACCCTTGCCCTTACAGCAGGCTGGGACACTCATCTGAAATGGCTTCTGCTTTCCCATCCCATTTCCAGACACAGAAAAGACACTCTGGGTTTAATACTGCTGATCATGAGAATTCCTTCTCATTACTTACTTTCCTTAAATATGAAAGGTTCAAAGAAAAACAGCAGAAGTCTGTCTCTGTTTTGTTGTTTCCTGCACTGATTGTTAATAAAACCAGGGGATAATTGAAAACAGTAGCCATCAAGAAGACAAGGATATATATTTTTGAGACCACCTTCAAGTTTTACTTGAAAAGAAGAAAAAAGCTACTCACTGTAATTTGGGGAAATTTGACAGAGTGATGATTGCTACCCCGCAGCAGAAAGAACCAAGGTGCCGAACAGTGCAACAGAAAACCTTTACTAAACCAAATTTTATTTTCACCAAGATTGAAAGATGACAGTAAGTATCTTGTTTCTAAAATTGCCCCATTTTTTAAAAAAAACATGTAAGGGATACATAGTGTAAGAGATACATAGGAGATGCAGCACCTGAGAATGAAACCAGGAATGCAGCAGCATGTCTGCCAGGAAAAGAGTCTTGTTGGGTGGGAGAAAATATGAAAACTAATAATTTCTCTATAGGAGGCCAAATTATGACCATATTTTTCAACAAATCTGGACTTCTGAACCTCTTCCATCTTGTCTGCCTCCAACAGACAGATGCAAAACAAAAAAAGCAGTAATACCCTGAAGGAAGACATAGAAAGAAAACAGTGAAATCTTACTTTGCAGTAGTTTCTTCATCGTATTTTGTTTTCAGATCAAATAGTTCTGTTCTGGTTTTTTCCAAGGCTAAAAGGCATAAACATGAAGCATTACAGCACTGTAACAGCAGTGAAAAGCAAAAAGACTGCTCCATTTTTTTTTACTCAGCCATAAATAAAGCTGTACACCTCCTGATGAAAAACTATTTGCTTTATCTTTCTACCTATTATGATTTAAAAAAACCATAACTTTTGATTTTTCACAATTTCTTATGGATTTTCTTTTACATTGTAAAAAATTCCCAGTTTCTGTTTAACAAAGCTAGACATTATTCATTTCTTATTAAGCTGCCTAAACTGCTTATTTGTTTGAAATATTTATTGCAGTAATTCAGGGAATAACATTTCTTGTGTTCCCATAGCAAACAAAAATAAATGTGTCCAGACTTGGGATCTTAAAATGTACAGAGATGAAGAGGAAAATTAATGGCAAGTAAGCCAGAGCAACAGGCAAGACACACTGGTAGAAACTGGGTTCAAATTGAGCCCAGACCACTCTATGTGTTTATCACAGTTCAGAAATGTGTGAAACCAGAGCAAAGCACAACACGGACGAAAAGTTCCGTGGCCTGCTTTAATCGCAGCAATGCTCTGATGCTGTACGTGCTTTGTGCTTGGCCCCGTCCACTGGATTTTACCAACAGACTGGCTGCCACACAAGTGTTCCCTTAAGGTATGAAGCCCAAAAGAAGCTCCGATTCACAAAGCACGTTCAAGCTGCTGGATCTTTCTGCGCTTGCAAGAGCTGGTTCCCACACAGTCCTGACACATTCGGTGATCTCTGTCCCCTCACCTCCAGCCCGAGCATTGCAATAGGTCAGAATAGCGATGCCAAACCTGTTTGCAAAGCTTGAACTTTGTGTTCGGCTTCTTCCAGCTTCGAGGCTGTCGACATCTGTGTCTCCTGCAATTTTCTATACAAGGAAGAGGAGAGGTGAGAACAGAGCTCGTAATCATGTTAAACAACTTATTTGTATTTTGCAGATTTGGAAGATAGAGTGATTAAACGTCTCAACTGTAATCAGACAAGTGACAACACCACACAGACGACAAGGTGCTTCAATGGGACCCATAAATCATGTCACATTGCAATACTGTTCATACTTTGCAGTCCCACTTATTAAAATTTTAACAGTGTAGCCACCTCATAACATAAGCTGTGAACATTATACAAGAGTTGACTGCTATATAAATGACAACTTTAGTGGAAGGCTTTCTTGAGCATAATTTGTTTTGGAAATGTCACACACATTAAGAAAATTGTCACCAAGCACCCTCTGTTGTACAAAGTTAGTACAAGAAGAATGATACATTTCCATTTTACTGTCATAATGAAGAAATTTGTTGCCATAACTGATACACTGAATAGATGCAGCAGCTGTTTCATCATAGCTGTAGTGGATGCCAAGTGCAGTAATATTATTAGCTTCTCTTTAAAAAAACCACGCATATTTCAAAACAAATCTCACATTGATATTTTCTATATAACATGAGCAAACATTTAACATGCTCACATTTCTTATATCCGCAGGCAATATTTTCTTGTTTGTGTCAGTTATACAAGTTTTAACATCATCTGGCCACACAGTCACTACACTCCTTGCTAAAGGCTGCAGGAGTTATAAAACTCATCTTTGAAAGGGAGTTGCTCCAACATCTCCCAGGACTTGCGACTTTTTACAACATTGCTTTTAAGATATTTTGCAGATTTCAGAATTGTGAAATCGCTTATGAAACTACCAGCATCCTACTTGCACTCCATAGGATGCATAAATTTATTCTCCAGCATTGCTGACCAGGTTAATAACTACTTATAGCGAGAAACATGCATCAGTTCCCTTCATACCAAATTATATACTTTGAGAACTCAAACCCTCTCTTATACATACTTTTTTGTCATTCACATTACATAACTTGCCATTTTATTTTATTTTTAAGCATATCTAAATTGTATTTGTTAAAGCCACTGCTTACACGCTACTTATCAAAAACTAACCAGAGATATTGATGGATTAGAAAAAGCTTTGCATTCACTGGCAGATCCTTCCCACTCAGACCTGAATTTAAACAACCAACCCACCAACTAAAAAGCTCACGTAGACTGATGGGCTTCCACACTAAGTTGAACATGTTACAGCTTCTATGTTACTGCTCCATGGGAGAAATAAATTCTAAAGTAGGGAATGCAGCCTGAAAGAATTCCCTCTTAAGACCCTTGCTCTTGCCCTGCCCACTAACCTACAAAATTCAAACATTCCCTGCTCATTTGCAAAAGATTAGCAATGCATCCAAGATGCTTCCAGTACTTAATAAGAAGTAATTAAGATACGTCTTAATTTTGACAATATGCCAACCTTTTCAGGGTAATTCAGGAACAGAGTCCCCCTTAGATATTACCCCAGAAGGAGGGGTGATGCATCTTTTACCCAGGCTCTGGGGTACAGTGTTTCATCTTAAACAGCTCAGAGTTGTACAGAGCGTACAACGGCACTGAGACATGCAAAGCGGACACAGCAGACTGAATTACACCGTCGGCTAATGGAGAAAGATTAGTGTCACAAAGGACAATACCGCTAGTGAAGAATAAAAGCAGGTTTGCACCCTTCTGAACATGACACCCCTCACCCAACTCTACCTCAAAGAAACAATCTGTCCTTGTTTTACTTCCACACTTCCACAATTGTTTTTCTGTGCAAAGTTGAGTATCAAATGATTCTGTGTCAAACACATAAATCACCAGAATCGCTCAATATATGAGCTGTCTCAGAACACTGGAGAGAGAGTCCTGGCTGGGAAGATTAAACAGAAAAATACATTTCTCCTCCTCTAGAATACCTACAGACGCACACATGCACACTCACCTCTCCTTCTCCGCAAAATCATTTTGTAACTTTTGTTCTTTTTCAAGGGCTATATTCTCCGCTTGGTTCTTCAGGGTCTGTTCATATTCTCGGATTTTCTCTTTAAGTGCTTTTATTGTAACCTCTACAGAAAAACAATAGGGGAAGAATGAGTTTACACAGCTCCACGTGGTTCCACAACACAAGGCTTTCTTTACCCTGCAGGCTCAGTGTGTTTTAAACTTTAGCTCTTCAACTCTGACACAAAATCAATGGATATGAGTCCCTTTGGAGACCTTTTACTCCCTAAATGTTAAATTGAACTTTAAGTCTTTAGGTTGAGAAGGATCAATGGAGTTTGCTGGAAAGAAGAGGGAAGAAGGTTCCTTAACATGACTTAAAAAAAAAAAAAAAATCAATTGTAAAATATAATATCACCTTATTGACTAGTCTCAAACTAGCTTGCTGTTGAGTGGAGATTAATAAAGTCCCAGTGTAGGTTTAAGTATGCATTTACACACAGGACAGTTAATTCACATAACTGTTCACGTAAAAGAGGCAGTTTTACTATGGTTCATGCACAGATGCAATCTAACACTAATTGAACCCATATCTGGGATACAGCTACATTCTGCTTCACAACTGATGAAAAATATGGCAGTTAAGATTTAACTGCTGTATTAACAGCAGATCAGATTCAACAGACACTCTGGAGCCCTCCATATTCTAGTTGCTCTAACTGCCTTGTCATCAACATCGGGTTTTACGCACAAGCATTAATTCTTACAACTTTCTGAGTGCACTTGTAGCCTTCCAGGGAATTTGCAGGAACCCTTCTCTCAGCTATAGCAGCTATCTTGCACTTACTGTGCCCGGTAATGGATGAGCCAAGATGCATAAACCTGCGGAGTTACGGCACAGCCTCTGACTGACAGCATCTTGCTACGTGCCCTGATCCGTTCCTGCACGAAAGCCCTTTGATCCCACCCACAGGAAAGGAGGGAATCCTTATAGGGCTCATGAGAGGAAAAGCAGGACATTCACCAGAGTATGCTTTGTAACAATAATGGAATTTGGAAAAAGCGTTAGACTGCCAGAAGACTCGCAGCTAGCAATACATTTCGATGTACTCACACAGAGATGCGGTGGTTTAAAGGCATCAGCTTCTTAACAGATGCCACTAACAATGCTTTAGGAAAAATACCTTTGGACGTAAAATGTTTCTCATTCTGCAGAAACATCGTAGAAAGAAAAGCTCTACTATGAAAAGCGAAGCCTATGGACTTGGGAAAAAACATCTCAATACTATCAGACAAGACCATGTATTATCCTTTCAAAGATTTAGACTTGACTAGAGAACTGTAAAGCCAGGCAGGAGATAGGTGGTGACAAGGTCCGCTGTCTGGGAATGACACCGAAGGCAGCTTGGGCCAACTGTGACCACAAAAAAGGAGGGGAAGAGTGTTAACAACAATGATTGCCAGCAAATCAGCTACTTTTGAATGAAGGAGAGGGATTTTGCTAGCCATGCAAAAATCAGATGAGGCTTATTACTGAGTAACAGTCTGTGAAAAGGACATGTCACTTTTTTTTCTTCTTTTTTTTTATTTTTAAAGCAAAGGGAAATTCTTCTCTGAGATCCGGGAAGTAATACAAATTCTGATCTTTTCCTGAATAAGCAAAGGATGCTTCTTCCCACAGACAAAAGGATGCTCATTCATACGTACAAAGGATGTACTCTTTGTACTAGAGACACCTTTGCTCCAGGTATTTTAAGACATAAATCTGCAAAAGCATCTGGGTATATAGAGAAGCAGAGAGCAAAATCATCTAATGGAAATACATATAGTTGCACCTTAACGAAGTTCGAATGTTTCATTTTAAAAAGAAACAAAACTACAAAAATGAATGCAAGAAGTGCACAAATACAGGAAAAAATGATAACTTTTGTAACAAGAACTTTTTTTACCTTGAGGTACCTAACAATAGATGTGATGGACAAGCACAGTTTAATCCTCTACACCGCTGAAGAACTAAGTGCTTTCTTTACTGTTCAGGTCAGCTAAGGCTCGTTAGCCACTGCCACTTACACCAGTTTTGGAAGAAGTTCTTACAGGCACCGTACAGTCATACACAGCCCTCCAAACAAAGAGATTAACTGATCAAAGCACCCTTAGCTAGCAACAGGCTTCTCCCTGGATATCTTATTAATCCCTGTTTGAAACAGAGTGTAAAACTACCGCACTGGAGTGAAAAACAACGCAAAGACTACAGCAGCAAAACAGAAAGGAAGTTAGTGCACACCGGGAAAACCGAAACATGCCAGTTTATGAGTGGCTGCAGCAAAAAACTCTGGGAGTCAAGATCTTCTCCGCTTTCTGGGATGAACCCCTGTGTCATGCTGGATGTGCAGGATGAACAGCCTCAGGAAAACTCTGCATGGTGAACTGCAATTATTGTACATTTCCAGCAAAAAACCTGTTGGGTTTAGAGCATTACGGCTCCCGCATGACACCTTCTGCAGTCCAGTCTGAATCCTTGCAGGCTGGTACCTGTCCTCTCCGCGGGTCACACCCTCTACACTAAAACAAAATATCTAACTGCATAATTGCTCCAGCTGAAAATGAGATGTAACAGAAGCAACTTAGTTGCTAATGTAGCCTTCAAATGTTACCCGCTTAGGTGCAACAGTTCCATAATATTAAAAAAAAATAAAAATAAAAAAAAAAAAATCTACATTTTCCCAAATGCCTGGACAATTTACCTTTCTACCCCCCAGAACTGAGTATTAAACATGGAAATAAAAAGTCCCATGTATAGGCAAGTGGGTGTACAACTGAGCAAATTTTGTTTTCTGGTGCAAGAAACTTCTGAACCACAAAAAAACCTGAACAGTCTTAGAGACAACAGGCTTAAAATCTCATTGAGATTTTCATGTATTTTCATGTACTCTGGTCTCATTAAAACTTACTTAGATAATTAAACAGTATTAGCTTGTATTTACATTGCTCTATAGATAGTTTCTAGAGTAAATATAAAGTATGTATGCTGAACGCACTCCAGTAATACACTTCAGATTTGGAGAAGGAAAAACCGAGTACAGAAAAAGTTCCATTTTGTACAGATTTGTATGTGTGTATGAAATACTGGATTTTGGTGTTTGTCTGTGTAAAATGTATGTACTACAAGCACCCACACCCGCACCCAGTTTGGTGTCATTAGCAGCGCTGTCTCTCATAAAATGTCTTCATATAACTACAGTCAGGGGTGTAACTGTCAGGTAGTGCTGAAAGCTACAACCAAATATGCAGAATAACAGCTCCATCCTCTGAGGTGGTGCTACAGCAGACAAAACTTTTAAAGAAATCCAAAGAGCCTACCCAAAGTCACATCTATACGGATAAATACAGAAATGGCTATACTGGACTATGATACTTCACTGAATTTCAGTGCTACTGTCAACCCTACCTGTAAAAAATAAAAACTGAATTTAATCCCTGCCTTCAAATTTCAGTATGCATTAAAAGCTGATAAAAGAATACATTTGCAACCTACCCTGATTTTTCACCTCGGCAAATTCTTTATTGTATTCCTCTAGAGTTTCCCTAAGTTTCTGGTTCTCTGTTTCAATATCGTGCATACGTTGAACCTTCAGCTGAAGCTGCTGTCCTAAATCCAGGGCTGGAACTGGATCTGAAAAAGAAACAGTAAAATAAAATGCAAGATAACAGGAACACTTCCGCAACGCAAGCAGTTCAGAGCACAAGTGTCCTTTTTTCTCTGTTAATACCCATTTTAAGTGCCATTGAGGCCCTATATTGAGTTACTATTCCCGTATCTTCCTCACCTCATATCCTGCAAGCCTCAAAAACCAGAGATAGTTCACTGTATGCATGTCACCCTTTTAAATTGAGGCATGCCTTCTTCATCCTGGTGTTAATCCACAGGGCAGTGTCCCTGGCTGCAGGCAGTCATGATACAAAGGCATGTGAGAGTCTCGAGTTTCAAATTTTTGTTTGTAAAATGAGAATTTTTGGGTAAAAAGCAATCAAACTGCACGGCTCACTGACAGCGAGTGTCCCTCACACACCTCTGCTTCTGCGGGAGTGGATTTCTGAAGCAAACCGTGCCCTCCTGCACAGCTGAGCTCAAAAAGGTGATTTGATCGCGGAGATCTGAGCTATACTTTTTCTAATTGACAGATCAATAATAATCAGAAATGTTCAGTGGATGTTATTAGTTCCATGAACCTTGGGTTTTGTGACTCTTGTTCCCTCTTTTTCACATACTACTAATCAAATAGAAATTAGAAAATATTTTGAATGTCCTCTCAGTATTAATCCTCTGATGTTCGTCCCCTCTGCTAAAGACAGTCCTCAGCACACACCTGACGTGTGCACGTGGGATTCATTCTGGGACTTCTCCCCAGTCAGAATAGGAAAACGCTGGAGTCCGATGGACTTACAAAAGATTATTGAACATATTTCTATTATGGGCGCCAGCATCTCTTGTGAAATGGCTGCAAAGATTTAGTCTCCTGTTGAGGAATGCTAAACACCAAACTCAGTGGATCAACAACAGTATATATTAGGGAGTTCACTTAATTTTCAACCACCACAGTCATTAATTTTTCAGACCACCCTCAGTCTCTGGAAACACATAATAAGTCTATTGTACCTCTGTTAACACATTAAGCATGAGCCTGTGTGTTTTTTCAATATGCCAGCCTTGTTTCATAGTTTATAAAAGAATAGTACTGGGTTATGTTGAGCTCAGAGACATTATAAGTAGCAGCCTGCTGCATTTTGTTACTTCGGTTCTTCAACAGCTTATGGCATTACCCTGTTCATAATACAAAATCTAGGTTGCTTGTCATCTGTTCTCTGTACATACATAGTTTATGACTACATAGCTTTTTCATTTATGCTTTTTAGGTCAAATACTTTTCGTTATTATTATCTGTATTAAAATATTTATAATAAATCAAACTTAAAATGTTATTGTGGCAGAGACAGGGGGTACAGGTAAGGAATTAAATATAAAGTTTAAGTCACAGCAGTAGCATGAGCTAAAGGCCCTGCAATATTTATATATGGTCCAATTAAGTTACGGGCTGTCACAACATCACCCTGCTCCCATGTAGGTCTGCCGACCTTTATCTGGAATGACCGTTTTGTCACACTTCTGCAGCTCAGCATTTCTCCCAAAGAGCTGGCCCAGGACATTCATCTGCTGAACATAAAGAAAGGCTGGATTGTCTCAATCTATCCGCGTCTTAAACTGTTACAGGAACCACAAGACATATCAGGCAGGGATCTTAAGCTTCAGCTATGATGTTTCTATAAAACGGTGTTAAAATGCCACAATGGAAGAAATGGAACTTTACAAAATCACGGGTGCGCTTTTCCCCCCTCTTTTAACACACCCATGGTAAAAAGCCAGGACACCCACAAGAGGTATTTTGCTCCAAATACACAGGGCTTTTTATATTTAAATCAGGAAAGAATTAAAAGACAAAAATAACATGGGCATTATAAAGTGAATAATGACTAAACCTTCAGTCAAATTTGCAATCCCTGAGAAGCTTTATGTACAAAATGAAAATGCTTGCAATCTCATAATTATTCATCAGGACATGTATATTTAATTTAGTTCTATTAAAGGTTAATGTTCAAGTAGCAAAACAGTGGCAGAACAAACAAAATGTAAAAACAGTCTCTGTGCATTAAACTTCAAACTTTACTAGAGTCTATTTGAAGGACTAATGGCCTGCAGCCACTAAATACTGCTTAAGGACATGTGGGGAAAAAAAAAAACACCAAACCATGGCTGAAGCACCTCTTAGACTTAATTTTTATAAACTGCATTAAAGAAAACTAATCGTTGCGTTGCATGACAATAAAATGACCAAGACATTTTGGACAGAGAGAGAAATGCTGCATTTCTCACAGCAAGTCCCAACATGCTCTTTAAGCTCAAAAAACCTAAACCCCCATGACTTCTGAAGTATTTATATTTATAAACATCAATTATTCTGAAACAAGTATAAACCTTCCGGTCAGAATGACTTTTTTCTTACCTGATTGGAGTGGATTTAAAAAGAAATAAAAATACTCTCCTTTTCCCAACATATGCACTCATGAAAAAGCGTACCTTTTTATATTAACCAGACTTACAAAGTATGTTTCATGTCATTTAACAGGAGGTCACTGAATTTTTAAACAAGCAATGGACCAAAACTTTCGATTCATTACACAAACAACAGGCATACACATTTCAAAAAAAATCAAGCTGTACTAGTTTATGGAGAGAGGCAGAAATGCCTTTTCAGTAATCTGTAAAAGAGAAAAATCACCTCACTTAACACTTAAATGTGGAAAACCTGTTACAAATTATTCTCATGGTTTGAACCTTCTCTAGCTTGCAAAAGTTTAGAATCCCTGCTAGGCACAAGATAAATAAAAAATGAGAAAATTGGTAAAAGGAATCTACTCATCCAGAACTTTAAGACATGTTTAGTAAGATTATTATTGTCCAAGTCTAAATTGAGATGTCTATGTTCATACTAAATTTAGGACTTTTTTTTCTATTGCTTCCTATTCTGTTCTACTTTCCTCACCCACTTGTTGCACACTGTACCTACAAAGAAGCCCTGTGCAACACGTGTTGTACACAGCCCGATCCCGATAAGGCTTCCTCCACACTGCCATACGAGAAATAATAACTGCCGTATTTTAAAACCAGTATCTGCAAAGCCTGTTCCTGCCTTTCCTTCCCAATGAATCGCCCTGTTGGTACCATTTCAGAAGCAGCTCCCTGAGCACAGCCCGGTGCTCGCCACTGTGACACACCACACCGGTCCCCTTGCAAATGAGCTGCTGTCCTCATGAAGGAGGTGGATGGATGTGTCTCAATGAACACAGATGTGAAAAAAAAAAAGTTATAAATGTAACATTATTTTAATAGCAGTGAATTCTTCACATCAAACAAGCTAGTGCACCGCAGCCGCAACAGCATCTCTCAGACTGTTCTCACACCACATACAAGCCCCGATGACAAACCTCTTTCGAACAGCGGTGCAAGAGAACCAATTTTTTTTTTGCCGCTGCGTATGCATGCAAACGACATCTTTTACGAACAATTTTAAAAGGACTGCAGAGACATATCTCACCAAAACAGCGATTACATGACTAACTAGAGGCAGCACCTCACTGCCCGCAACCCCACGCTGCTCAGACCAACCCCAACCTCAACCCAGTCGACGAAACAGGACTATCGATGACCAGCTGAATTTCCAAAGTGAGTTTTCTTTAAAAAAACCCATTCCTCCTCCATTCTACAAGCTGGAAAAAGGCACAGATCTTAATAATTCAATATAAGTGTTTACACAAAGAGCACTGTGGGTACCGTTGCCCTCCCCTGTCATTAGGCAGAAATGAATGCACCCCCTTGTGAGCGCTGCTCCCGCAATGACATCACGCTCCTGCCTGCCTTACTTTTCGCCAGGGCACTCTAGGCTAATGTAATCATACGATTACATAATTAACCCAGCTGTCTCATTAAGAAAATCAACTGGAATTCAGGGCATAATTAGTCATACAGCAATTAGCATGCTGATGAGCAACTGATGAAAAGCTGTCTCGATATAGAGTATGCTGGGACCACCCTCATTATTTAAGAAGAGGGGGGAAATAAAAGCCCACCTCAGCTCCAGGAAAATCAGCTCGGTCTGGAAAGTTAATGTTTAAAACCCCTCGGCCGCAGTTGTTGGAAGAGGCGAGAAGCTGATCAGCTTCCTTCCAAATTGCCATTTGAACCTGTTCGCTAATACAGGGAGACTGATGGAGGGATGTTCTGCAGGAGGAAAATTTGCCAAACCAAATGGAAAAACTTTGTCATTGTTTAACTGCACAATTTACAGAGCGCCGTGCCCCAATTACCCTCTCTCCATACATACCTATATCGATATATTACATTTCAAGAGCA